>NC_037668.1:123511867-123669213 GCF_003255815.1 Theropithecus gelada | reverse complement strand
ATATACACCATGGAATACTATGCAGCCATAAAAAAGGATGAGTTTGTGTCCTTTGTAGGGACATGGATGCAGCTGGAATCCATCATTCTTAGCAAACTATCACAAGAACAGAAAACCAAACACCGCATGTTCTCACTCATAGGTGGGAACTGAACAATGAGATCACTTGGACTCTGGAAGGGGAACATCACACACCGGGGCCTATCATGGGGAGGGGGGAGGGGGGAGGGATTGCATTGGGAGTTATACCTGATGTAAATGACGAGTTGATGGGTGCAGCACACCAACAAGGCACAAGTATACATATGTAACAAACCTGCACGGTATGCACATGTACCCTACAACTTACAGTATAATAATAATAAATAAATTTTAAAAAAAAATAGAAATAACAGAAATAAATAAAGTCTATAAAAAAAAAAAAAAAAAGAAAAGTCCTTTCTAAGGAAGTGGCATTAGCAGCTCTAGTAGAGTCCCCAGTGGCTCTTATATCAATGTGAGCAAGGATGAACACCAATGAACTGAGAAAAGAGAGAGAGAGAAACAGCATTGCAATAATATACCTCCAGGCTCTTTTTAAGAAAACATCACAGAGAATCAAATTCTCCTTTTCTGAACGTTTTAACTTAGTTCTAGTCGTGCTGAACAGACAAACCTCTCATTGCAAAAGCAAGGTTAATTTCCTAGAAGACACGTTGCCAAACATCAGGGGCCAGAGAGACATAACACTAGAGTAGGGGGCTGGCTTAAGACCACAGGGAATATGAAAACTATGTGGCTCACTTAGAGAAGTAAAAATGCAAATAATAGTTAAAAAACACTCGTGGGTCTGTGACTAAATTGGCATAAAGAGATTGTTGGTGACTTGTCTTCTAAGAGTTCACTTCTTAGAAGTGAAACACCTGAGGGCATTTTATACCTTTGGGAAGCATTTAAAATAATAAATTACCATTTTCAAAAATGAAAGACAAAGATGCAGAGCTACACCAATGGAATACTGGGAGAAAAAGCCAGAAGAGTGAAATCATGGTCAGAAGTTGCGAAGAAAAAAGTAATGATAATTCAGCATGCCTTTATTGGAAATATTACCTTAACAGGAGGATGGGACAGGACAGCGGAGACAAAGGGAATCAAGGACTAAGCTGATTCTTAGTCTAAGTGCAAGGACTAAGCTGATTCTTGAGGAGGAAAAGTCCAGCAGATGGCAAGGGGCATGACTCATGCCCACCCATCCCCTGTGGAGCACACTGGCTTCTATATTACCTCCCCTGCTGTTCAACATTTAGGAGGTATTGCATGCACAAAGAAAGCAGAACTATATGCAGGAGCTACATGCCTGATTTAGACTGTTACTGTGCTATCAACGTCAGCATTTCTTTTTCCATTTCAATGAAAGATTTTGGAGTTTTAACACAAGAGAAGAATGGGACCAGACTTGGAGTGCAAGATAGGAAATGTCTCATGAGAAATAGAATTAATACAATGTACCCTTCGCCCATTTGTCTTGATGAACCCTGAACCAATAACTAAATAGTCAATAGATTATTAAAGCCACAAGTGACTTAGAGAGCCCAGTTAATGCTTTTGGAGCTCAGTCCGAGTTTGCTTCCAGAGGAGCAACCTAAGGCTCAAATTATAACAAGACCAGGGACCCTAGAAATAAAAGAGTCCAGGGACCCTACGAATAAAGACTAAAGTCGTTCACCAAAGCTGCAATTCTTACACTTCACATCAACAGCTATTTCTATAAACCTCCTATTCTTTGATTCTGAGGTATCTAGAAAAAAGAACTCAGAAAAAAGCAAGAGAGGGTGCAAAAGGAGGAAGAGAATATAAGGACTGTCTCCGTTCAAATTGCTGTAACAAAGTACCATAGAACAAGTGGCTTATGAACATCAGACATTTATTTCTTACAATCTGGAGGCTGGAAGTCCAAGATCAAAGTGCCAGTATGATCAGATTCTGGTAAGGACTCTTCCCGGTTTCAGACTGCCAACTTTTCAGTGGACAGTAGTCCCCTGTTATCCTTAAGGGATATGTTCCAAGAACCCTAGGGATGCCTGAAACTGCGATAATACCAAACTCTATATTGCTGTTTTTTCCTATACATACACACTTTTGATAAAGTTTAACTTACAAAGTAGGCACATTAAGAGATTAACAATAGTAACTAATTGCAAAATAGAACAATTATAACAATATACTCTTCACAATTTAACAGATGTGTTATTACAATAGATCTTAACAGCCTCGGCATGTTTTTTCTTTGCTTATTAAGCTTGAACTTTCACCTTTTCACTTAACTGAAGCACTTTACAGCTTCTCTTTGGCATCTCTGAATTGCTAGCATTGGTATTCTTGTGCTTTGGGGCCATTATTAAGTAAAATAAGAGCAAGTTCAACACAAGCATGCAATACCTCGACAGTGGATCTGATAACAGAGACAGCAACTAAGTGACTAAAGGGTGGATAGGGCACGCAGTGGCGATAGGCTGGACAAAGGGATGATTTTCATCCCAGCAAGATGAAGCAGAACCGTGTGAGAGTTCATCACACTACTGAGAACAATGAAGTTTGCAAGATATGAGTTATTTCTGGAATTTTGCATTTAATATTTTTCAATGGCAATTGACCACAGGTAACTGAAACTGTGGAAAGTGAAACTGCAGATAAGAGGACACTATTGTACTCTCTCATGACAGAAAGAAAGCTAGCTAGCTCTCTAGCCACTTCTTATTAGGGCACTAATCTCTTTCCTCAGGGCTCCACCTTCATAGCTAATTATCTCCCAAAAGTCCCACTTCCAAATATAGTAACATGGGGATGAGGGTTTCAATATATAAATTTGGAGGGGACACAAACACTCAGTCTATTGCAAAAACCAAATAAACTTAAAAATATATGACCTGTGCCTTAAAACAAAAAATAATGTTGAAAAGAATATAAAAGTAAGATGCATGGAATGCTTAAATAAAAACAAACAACAATAAATAAAGAGCCTCGACCTTATTAGAATACTATGCATCATTCTCTTTTTCTCTTTGCCACATGTATTAGAAAAGAATAGGCCCCTTCACGAACTGCAGTCAACTTCCAATCATCTGTTCCTGGAACTGAGTGGCAAGGAGTCAAGATTATTGGCATCCCAGCCACTGTATGAAGCAAATGCTCACTGGAAAAGGATGACACTTCTATTGTTTTATATTTATTCTAAAGAATGTTCACTACTCAATCTCAAATACACTAAGGGACATGAGGAGACTAGACACAGTTAACACAAACCAAGGACAATAATCAAGAGGAAGAGACATACAGGAGCTCCAGAAAATGGAGTTAAGAGTCACAGACTTTAGTTATGCTTAGAATGTTCCAGGAGACAAAGGACAAGTTTGAGAATTTCAGCAGAGATGCTTTGGAGGGCCTAGTCAGTACATTAAGGCAAGGACAAAAAGATATTAGGATTGGAAAGAAAAAATTAAATTTATTGTGTTGCAAATGGCAAGATTGTTGGTGTTGAAAAAAGAACGTATAAATTATTAGAAATAGTAAATGAATTGATCAAGATATCTGGGTAAAGCTTAATGTTTAAATATGACTGATTTATATATATTAGCCACTAAGAGTTTGAAAATGACATATCACAAAGATGCTACTATACTTTGGGAGGCCGAGACGGGCGGATCACGAGGTCAGGAGATCAAGACCATCCTGGCTAACATGGTGAAACCCCGTCTCTACTAAAAAATACAAAAAACTAGCCGGGCGAGGTGGCAGGCGCCTGTAGTCCCAGCTACTTGGGAGGCTGAGGCAGGAGAATGGCGTAAACCCAGGAGGCGGAGCTTTCAGTGAGCTGAGATCCAGCCACTGCACTCCAGCCTGGGCGACAGAGCAAGACTCCGTCTCAAAAAAAAAAAAAAAAAAGATGCTACTATAATACCATCAAAATATGATAAATATAAATAACTAACCAAAGATCTGTAAGACTTCTGCATAGAAACTATAAAATATTACTTAGAAAAATGTAAGAAAACCTAAACAAATTGAACCATTTATCATAATCATGGAAAAATTGAAAATTCAACATTGGGAAGATAATTCCGCTCAAATTTATATATAGATTTAATGCAAACCCAATCAAAATCCAGAAAGATATATTGTGTGGAAATTGACAAGAGAATTCCAACTTTTATATGGAAATGCAATGGATCAAGAATAGCAAGGACACTGTAGAAGAAGAGGAGAAAAAAGGTAAGAGTACTTACTCTTCCAGAATTGTTATTTTTATGTATCTTATTTATTTATTTATTTATTTATTTAGAAATAGGGTCATGCTGTATTACCTAGGCTGGCGTAAAGTGGTGCAATCACAGCTCACTGCAGCCTCAAACTCCTTGGCTCAAGTGATCCTCCCACCTCAGCTTCCTAAGTAGCTAGGACTACAGGCATGTGTCACTATGCCCAGCTAACTTTTGTATTTATTTATTTATTTACTCCTGTAGAGGCAGGATCTGGCTATGTTGCCCAGGCTGGTCTCAAATTCCTAACTCCTGGCCTCAAGCGATCCTCCTGCAAATTAAATCCACAATGAGATACCAACACACATCAGAATGGCTAAAATTAAAAATACAGGAAAAGGCAAGGATTGGGAAGATGTCAAATATCAAGGATGTTCATATACTGATAGTTTTTGTACAACCATGTGGGAAAATATTTTGTCATTATCCACCAAAGTTAAAAAATGCACACACTAAGATCTAAAAAATCCTCTTCCATACAGAAATGTATACATGTACATCAAGATACATGTAGAAGAACGTTTATGGCAGCATTATTAGTAATAGTAAAAAATATATACATTAGCAGTAAGATGGCGAAACATGGAATACTCTATAATAGCCCTGTCCAATAAAGATATAAGGTGAATTACATATGTAATTTTAAATTTTGTAGTAGCCACATTAAAAATAAGAAATAAACAAGTAAAATTAATTGTAATAATCTTTTATTTAACCTAATCCATGCAAAATATAATTTCAACATATAAACCATATTAAAAATTATTAACAAAATATTTTACATTCTTTTTTGTAATAAATATTTGAACTCCAGTATGTACTTTACACTTACAGCACATCTTATTTCAGACTAGTCACATTTCCAGGGCTCAACAGCCTCCTGGGGTTAGTGGCTCTATATTAAATAGCATATCTTGCCGGGCGCGGTGGCTCAAGCCTGTAATCCCAGCACTTTGGGAGGCCGAGACGGGCGGATCACGAGGTCAGGAGATCGAGACCATCCTGGCTAACACGGTGAAACCCCGTCTCTACTAAAAACTACAAAAAACTAGCCGGGCGCGGTGGCGGGCGCCTGTAGTCCCAACTACTCGGGAGGCTGAGACAGGAGAATGGCGTGAACCCGGGAGGCGGAGCTTGCAGTGAGCTGAGATCCGGCCACTGCACTCCAGCCTGGGTGGCAGAGCGAGACTCCGTCTCAAAAAAAAATAAAATAAAATAAAATAAAATAAAATAAATAGCATATCTTTATCACAATTAAATGAGCAAATCACAGCTACATGTAAAATGGATGAATCTCTCAAACATAATATTAAGCAAAAGAAACTAGATACAAGACAATGTATATTGTATGATTCCATCTAGCTCAAAAACAAGCAAAACCGCCATACTGTTAGAAGTGAGAACAGTGCCCTGCTCCCCTAGGGAGGAGGGAGAGGGTAGTGATTGGAAGGGGGCAGAGTTGAGACTGCTAGGATTGGGGCAATGCTGTTTCTTGATGTGGATGTATTGCGGTTGTTCACTTTGTGAGCATTCATTGAGCACTTTTCTGTACATGTGTTGTAGCCCTCAGCTTTTTTAAATGGGGGGAGAAAAGAAGGAAGGGAAGAAAAGAAAGCTACAACTGATAATCAAGTACATGCTAGAATTTAAGAGGAAAGTAAAATCACAGAAGAGGGTTCAGCAATCACCGGAGCAGAGAACACGGTAGAGAACAGGAAAACTCACCCATCTGTGGTTGATTTCCTTGATGAAAATGTACTATAGGTCAAAGAAAACACCATTCTGAAGGTTCAGAAGAGAGTGCTTCTGAATAGAACCAATTATAGGTTCCAGAAGGAAATGTCAAAAAAATGAGACCCAAATTGTTTCAAGTTACACAAAAGTAAGGGATAGAAGTATCCAACTAAAGCCCTGTGGGCTAGATCTTGCCCACAGACCTGTTTCATTTGGCCTACACACTGTTAAAAAAAATCGTACTGTTTGAACCAAGCTTTTAATGTCTAGATGCTCTCCCAGAGAACAGCAGTGGACTCTCACTGGTCAGCACTTTTTCTTCAGCCTGTGCCACTCATTTACTGTACCTGGGTAGTCACAGTGCAAACCAAGATTTCAACTCAGACCTCTCTGGTTTTAAAGTCCTTTTCCTTTTCAAAACCAGAAAGAGAACATAGGTGCTGGGGCTGGAAAGAATAGAACAACTAAGACCTTACTATTAAGACTTACTATTCCTCCTTTCCTCTGAACCTCAATATTATTTCTCCAATTGGAAGGAAGAATGTCTTTACCTTTTTTGTTTTTGTTTTTGGTTTTTTTTTTGAGTCAGAGTCTCACTCTGTCACCCAGGTTGGAGTGCAGTGGTGTGATCTTGGCTCACTGCAACCTCCGCCTCCCAGGTTCAAGCGATTCTCCTCAGCCTCCCAAGTAGCTGAGACTACAGGCACACTCCACCACACCCAGCTGATTTTTGTTTTTTTAGTAGAGATGGAGTTTCTTCATGTTGGCCAGGGTGGTCTTGATCCTGGTGATCCACCCGCCTTTTTTTTTTTTTTTTTTTTAGACAGAGTCTCACTGTCACCAGGCTGGAGTGCAGTGACACAATCTTGGCTCACTGCAACCTCTGCCTCCCAGGTTCAAGCGATTCCCCTGCCTTAGCCAGCCCAGTAGCTGGGATTACAGGCACACGCCACCATGCCCAGCTAGTTTTTGTACTTTTAGTAGAGACAAGGTTTCTCCATGTTGGCCAGGCTGGTCTCGAACTGCTGACCTCGGGCTATCCTCCCACCTGGGCTTCCTAAATATCTTTACTTTATAGTGATGCCTTCCTCCATCAGTTATTTTTAGAAGTTGCTAATTATCATGTATGATAGAATTGCCCGAAAGCTGCCCTTTCTAGGAACCACTTAAAGGAAGTAAGTCTTGGTGACTTATTCAAGAGTGCAAGCCTGTTTCCCAGGTCATTTCATGTTAAAGTCTCTGAACAAGATATTTTAATGCATCATCACAGTGACAGAGGAGTTTTCAGAATACCCTAAGGTGTGTACACAGTAATGTGGACAGAGATGTTATGTGGGATTCCATGAGGCAATATGTGCAGTTGTGCCTTCAAAAGTGTATCCCATTGCATTAAATGTAAAGATGTGTTAATTAAAATAACCTGGAAATTTACTGCTAGCACTAGAGAACAAGAAGCTGGACACTGTTTCTGAGGTAACATTCAATCGACAGTCAGCAAATCAATACGCTACAGCACAGCATGATTTAGGAGTGATTAAATTTACTTTACTCTGCTTAATGTAAATGAAAGGTTCATACTCTTCATCCCTGTTTGCCCTAGGCCCCAGGACAAAATATCTTTCTGCTAATGACTAGGCAGTGACTCAGAGAAAGAGAAAAGAAAATAGGAACCTTCAGGCTGTACTAAAACACAACTCAAACTGTTCTAAGAACAAGCAATCAAGCCCTAAGACCACCAACAACTCCAAGTACAGGTTAGAGAACCACCCTGTGGATACCAAAGCACCTTTGGTATCCAAAATTTGGAGACTAAAGGGAACTATGAGATTTATAGACACCTAAGTGATTTATCTACTATACTTCAGTGCAATAAATAAATTTAAAATGGTACCACTTTAAAAAAAAAAAAACTGCTGTCTCCATGATCTATGATGTTTGTCATGTGCCTATTGTATTGATTCTTAAATAACATTGATAATGATGAAGCAGTATCAACATATAGATTAGTGTGAAAATGAAGCACCTGGCTTTTAGTTTTGACTGTCCTGAGGTAAATAACATAATTGTTCAGTACTTCAGTTTATCCCACTGTGAAAGAAGTGATTTTGTTTACCTTCTGTACTCTTCTCAGAAAAGACTGTTGTTGACCAAAGTCTTTAACTATGGAGGAAAATAACTCATGTATCAAAAGGTATTGATCTAGCCATGACATACACAGCTGTGAACACTCAAAGACACTAGCCTGGGAGAACAACTCATGATATCCACACATGACATGTTTCTCCCGCAGATTGCCAAGGCGGACTCTCTCACACTGGCCAACTAGGTAGGCATCCCTTTCCTCTCCTACAATTCCTGGAGCTATAAGGTAGACTCAAGAAGACTTTTCCAAAAGACCAAGAGTGCCTCTCTGATAAATATTTGAGAATAGCTGTATATTCCTTCTCCAAGAGAAAAAAAAAATCCACATTACATAACCACTATGCTTCAAATGTATATTGACAGCTCACACGAAAGTGAATTAAAATAAAATCCGGAAGAAGCAAAGAGCTCTCTTCCTTTTTCACTAAGAAACAAATTTACGTTTATTCCCTTGACTCCATCCAAGATTCTTACTCCTTCCACTGCCTGACCTACATTCTATCTTCTGTTTAAAAGAAAAAAAAATTCTCAACAAAGAAAAATTAATTGCAAAAGTTCAGTTCCAAAACATTCTCAGGGTTCATTAGCCAGACTGATTTAATCCAATGTCTAGGACACCAAGTCAAGGGCTTAACAGTCACTATTTGATAAGTCAGCTGAATATTGTCCCTCTACCAGAACCAGTGGTGAGATAGGACAGGACTGGCAAAAAAAAAAAAAAAAAAAAAGAAACAGGAGAGTGTTCACTAAATGAAGATGTAGACACCCAAGCATGTCCACAAATTGACACTGGCAAAAGTCCCAGTCCTACACATTTATGTAAGCTGTTTCGATCTGTGAGAAGAATCAACTTAAGAGTAAAAAAACAATAGTAGCCACTGTTTATTGAACATTTAACTCTGTACCATTTACATACGCTATCTCAGTACCTACGTGGATATTTGTTTTATTCTATGTAGGCTGCCATAACAAAATACACTAAACTGAGTAGCTTTTAAGCAACAGAAATTTATTTCTCACGGTTCTGAAAGCTGGAAAGTCCAAGATCGGGGGCCAGCACATTCAGATTCTGGTGACAGCCCTCTCCTGGCTTGCAGACTGCTGACCTTTTGCTATGTCCTCACATGGGGAAAGGAATGCTATAGGTCCCTAGTATCTTTCATAAGGACATTAATGCCATTCATTAGGACTCCACCCAAAGGCCTCACCTTCTAATGCCATCATCTTGGAAGTTAGAATTTCAACATGAATTTTGAGGAGACACAACTGTTTAAAACATAGCAGTACTATTATTATTATTGTTAACCCCATTTTGTCAAGAGAAAGCCATATTTGTTCTCTATTGCTATGTAATAAATGACTCCCAAAATCTAGAAGCTTAAAACAACAAACATGCTACCTCACAGTTTTCAAGGGTCAGAAATCCAGGAGAAACACACTCAAGTAATTCGGTCCAAGTATCTCATGAGGCTGCAGTCAACACGTAGGCTACAGACACAGTCCTGTTTGAAGGTTTGATGGGCCTGGAAGATCTGCTTCCAAGTTCACTCATGTGGCTTTTAGCAAGAGACCTCAGATCTTTGCCACATGGGTCTCTAGGGAGGGCTCACAACACAGCTGCTGGCTTCCACCAGAATAAGTGACCTAAAAGTGACAGAGGTACCAAGATGGAAGTCTCAGTCTTTTATAACCTGATCTCAGAAGTGACACATCATCATTTCTGCATATTTTATTGATCACGCAGACTAACTGGTAAACGTGGAAGATGATTACATAAGGGTGTCAACATAAGAAGCTGGGGGTCACTGGGGCTATCTTGGAAGCTGGCTACCACAAAAACTGATGCACGAAAAGGTACTAGCTTGCCACATAGAGTTAGTACTGGATAATCAAGATGTAAACCCAGAGTGTGATTCTATTCGGAGCCCCCATTCTTTAGAACTATTAAGCTATTACAGAGCCAATAAAGGGAGAACTGAGAAAAATGTTCAACGTGCAGATCTAGAGGACAACGCTTCCTGTTTGAAAGCCCACCCCAGAAAGGGGTTCATCCTGAGAGTCCTCACCCCATGTGACTCCGGCATGACTGGAAGTCTCATCAGGACACTGATGTACTTCAGCGCAGGACCCTCAGCCTGTTCGCTTATTCTTCCTCCTTCCACTTCTATCACGCTGTGAGAAGCTCTGTCCAAATCCGACTTTTTGTCCCAAAACAGACTTGGGCTGGAGCATAGGACACAATTCAGAGGCTGTATCAACTTGGCAGCTTTGAATAACAAAACAGAATACTGTTTTCTTAAGGTCCTTTGTAGCTGCCCTTCCTTGAGCATAAATTCACATTCTCTCTCAGCTAAACACTGGGAAGAAATAAGTTCAGCTAAACAAAGGAAGAAGAAAGTTTTAGTGACTTTTAAAAATATTAGTAGCCATATTTCTTCAACAGACATTCATTTCCTGGATTAGACACTAAGGAACTACCATTATCATTCTATTTTATTTATTCTATGCATCTGTGGATTAGAGAGTAGATCATGTTAAGTATAATGCTTTGAAAGGACCCTTCAGAGAAAGAACTAAATGAATTTTCCTGTCTATTCTTAATATTCTCCCTACTGAATGCAGACAGCAACAAGAAAATTCAAAGCTATTATTTTTAATGTCAAATGCCTTTACTAGTCCAATAAAAGGGGAAAGATATTAAACTTTTTATACGACAAGAAGCAGATAGCACATATCTTCAAGAAACACATCTTAATCAAATTGAACATAGGAAATTAAAAAGTGGATAGATGAGTGAAGGTATCCATCCTCACTTAATTAAAAAAAAAAAGCTCTGGCAATTCTTATGAACAAGAGAGCATGTCTTTTCTCCCCTTTGTTCCTTTCAGAGGAATAGTGTGGATTAGTTTTGGTTCAGAAGGTTCTGAAAAGAACACCTGAGAAATTGCCATACTCATAGTCTTCAGATGAAAAGGAAATACTCTCTCTTTCAGGCAAACCCCGCTTACATTAGGAAACAACATCAGTGAGAAAAAGCAGAGATGGACCTCAAACCCAACTACACAGCCTTGGCCAAGGGGAGTTCAAATGCTTTCCTGATGACCTTCCAGAGTAGCTGGAAACATCAGATGAGGTAACCCAGTTAGACACTGCTAGGAAAAATAAAGCCCTGTCCAAGGATAAGGCAGGAAAAGTGGTGTATGTTTGTTAAAGTTATCTACATAAAATACTTCAAAATTAGGCTTATAACTACATAATTCAGCCAAACCACCGTAACCCAAGGAAAATCATGATAACAAATGTTTATCAAGCATTTACTATCAGCCTGACATTCTGCATATATATATACAACAAATCTGAACGCTATGTGTAGTCCCATTTTACAGATTAGCCGACAGGTTTCAAAAAGTTAAACAACTTTCCCAAGGTCACGAAGCCCTATAGAACCAGCATCTGGATTTGGATATAAGTATGTCTGATTTCCAGCCACGGAGTTACTCTACCACACTGCCTCGAATTCTGCAGATACTTTTTTCTCCAGAGTGAAGAATTACCCTGCCCAACTTTGGAGCACAGAAGGAACTTCACCCTAATAGCACATTCACAAATATACAGATGCAACACACAATCACATACACACTGAGATTTCACATTATATTCTGCAAGTCAGAAATACCCCCTAACACTAAATGTGTTGTAATTACATTGATTATAAAGCTGAGCCAGGTTTGAAAATATCTGGAGGCATACTTCTATTTTTCACTTCACACTTGAGCATCAGTAGAGAAGAATTCAAATAAGGATGTTACTGGTTTGACATCCTAAATGGAGGTGGAAAAATACCACGGATTCCACAATCATGTGCAAGAGAAGAAATGGAACTTCCTGTAGAAGAGAGCATTCTATGGGTGCAAAATGATGTAAGATTTTTTAAGTGTTTTCTTAAAGACAGGGACTTATCAGAGAAATGCTCTGACTGCTAAAAATTAAGTTGCTATTCCAATATCAAGAACCCATTATTGGGCATGTACTATGTGCAATGAATTAAGGCTGTCACAAAGTGTTGGAAGACACCATTTCTGTCTTAAAGGAGTTGCAGTCTATCTGAGTAGAAAAAATATACACTAAGCAAGATAATCAGCCACACAAGCCTGTGAAAAAGAAGCTCCAAATCACCAGCTTGGAAACAAGTGCTCTATAAACAATAGCTTATTTAAACAAAAAATAATTAACAGATTTTAGTAAAGGAATTGGGTGCTGACTCAGAGACAGAATTCTGGCTTCACTACTGAGAAAACAGGGACAGGGATTATGCTGGTCCTGCACACCCTAAGATGCATTCCTCATCCTGCCGCTGCTCTGCCCTGCATCATCAGAGGGCTGGCACAGCCAGATCACTTTGCCCCATCTTTGAGAGCTGGCTTCTGCCTGGGTTTTGTTACCAGGATACTGGTAGTGGCACTTCAGGGGAAGGGAAAAACTGAGTTTTCTTTCCTCCCTTTCTGCTTTAGCTCTGTTGTGTCTTTTCCTGTTTCTGCTCCCATCCAACAGTCTATGTTGTTTTAACCTCTTCTAGCTAAGCCCAGCCCTAGGCTCCTGTCCTTTGTCCCCCAGTTTTGGATGGCAGTAGCTTCCTGTTGTCACTAATCTCTGGGTTGCCTCACTGTCCCCTAATTGATGTCTCAGCTTCTTCTATCATCTGTGTAACTAGATTCCTGCTTTAAAATCCTACTGGTTTAAATTTTCAGTGTTTGTGTTTTCCTGATTGGACCCTGTCTTAGGTCTTAAGACCCTATATTAGAAGCAGACTCTGAAACAGTCTTGTGAAAGTGATGTATGGAAGGAGTGTTCTCAGAGGCCAAGGAAGGAAGCCGAGCCAGGACATGTCTCCTTTGGAGACCAGCTTCAGCCTGGTCCCCGGGAGATCTGTAGTCCACTCTCTGCACCAGAGTTGGTCGCCTCTTTGGGACAAGAGGATCACCAACCACCCCAGTTTTCCTGGGACTGAGGAATACCGAACTTTCAGCACTGAACTGGGACAGTCCCAGGCACACGCGGATGTTGGTCACGCTGTAAGACAACTGGTATTGGCTCCAATCTCAAGTGAGGAGACCTCAGGGTGAGGCAGAGAGTGCTGCTTCTGAGAAGGAAAGCTGTAAGTATTGGAAGCCCACACTCTCAGAAGACAGGATCGGGTCTTGGCTGACTGACACGATTTCCTTCCATTCTACATCCCGCCTGTTATATCTGAATATTCATCTAATAGGTTTATAGCTCTAAAGCTCCAGCCAATTTCCCCATTCAAACTAAAAGATTAAATTATCATCAATCATTCATCACTTTTTTTTAACCTATATTTGTTCCTTTTTTATAGGACAGAAAGAAGAGGTCCTACAATAAGTGAAAGTTAAATTTGATGCTGATATAGTTTGGATATTTGTCCCTTTCAAAAAAAGTTTTTTTTTTTTTTTTTTTTTTTTTTTTTTTTTGATAGAGTCTCACTTTTTTGCCCAGGCTGGAGGGCAGTGGTGCTATCTCGGCTCACTACAACCTCTGCCTCCCAGATTCAAGTGATTCTTGTGCCTCAGCCTCCCGAGTAGCTGGGATTACAGGCATGCACTACCACACTCAGCTAATTTTTGTATTTCTAGTAGAGATGTGGTTTCACCATGTTGTCTAGGCTGGTCACGAACTCCTGACCTCAAGGGATCTACCTGCCTTGGCCTTCCAAAGTGCTGGGATTACAGGTGTGAGCCACTGTGCCCAGCCCCCTTCAAATCTTATGTTGAAATGTGATCATCAGTATTGGAGATGGCGCCTAGTGGGAGGTGTTTGGTCATGGGGGTAGATCCCTCATGAATGGTTTGATGTCCTTCCCCCAGAAATGAGTTCTTGCTCTATTAGTTCACTAGAGAGCTGGTCGTGTAAAAAAAGAACTTCACACCTCCTCCCTTCTCTCTCTTGCTTGCTCTCTTGTCATGTGAAATACCTACTCCTCCTTCACCTTCTGCCATGACTGGAAGCTTCCTGAGGCCTCAGCAGAAGCAGATGTCAGCACCATGCTTCTTGTACAGTCCTTAAAACCGTGAACCAAAATAAACCTCTTCTTTATAAATTACCCAGCCTCAGGTATTCCTGTACAGCAATGCAAAATGAACCAATACAAATGCTTTGCATAGTTCCAAGTTCCTTGGTAGCATAAACTCTCTAAATAAAACTCTCAATCAACATTTGTCAGCCCCGTAAGTAACACCTGTCAGCCAGGGGAGACACAGGCTCTCGGTCCAGCAGATCCGGATTCCTCCTCTGCTGCTTCTTTCCTGAAAATGGTGCCCAAATCCTGGCCTCACAGAATAGCTGGGAGGGTTAAACATATTAATGTTTGCAAAGTCACCGGCACAAAATAAATGTTCCATGAGTGGCAGCTTTTGCGGATAATGGTTGTACATAATCTGAAAGCCTGATTTCTAAACCAATCGGCATTGTAAAGTGTGATGAGAGACCTTCACTACAATCTAGGTAGTGGCCAGAAACAGAGGGCCCATCTGCAGAAATTATAGAGGTTCATATTCGTCCTAGATTATACCTGAACTGCTGCCCCAAAAGATTTGTATCTTGGACTTTGGTCAAAATGACTCTAAGATATTAACTAAAGTATTTACTTTAGAGAAAGTCAAAGGGCCATTCAAAAAAATTAAACCGAAAGCAAATGTTGAATCATGTAACGTGTGTGTGTGTGTGTGTGTGTGTGTGTTTAAATAAAGCTACAGTATATAATTAAACTTGGAAGCAGGAATGAGGGGAATAAAATTATTCCAGCTGCATCTCGACTAGGCTCCTTATATTGCAAGCATGGTTCAGTAACTGTACTTACACATAAATGGGCTTATCCTTATAATTCAAATAATCGCTTTAATATTTTCAGCATCAACCATGTATGAAATCTCTGTATAAGGCTGTAGAAATTTCCCAGGGGAAGAAAAGTATCTACAGATTGCACATAAACCTGTATACCATCCCCACTTTCTTTGTCATGTATAAGGAAAAAAAAATAGGTATGCTGAGTAATATCCATTTCCAAACCTTTGGTAAACTGTAAAGGCCCTTATAAACGTAAGGTTTTACTATCATAAATACTATGAAATTCAGAATAACATCACACACACACACACACACGCACACACACACACGCACACACACACCCCAGAGCTACAGCCAAATGTGCAAACCATAGAAGTGGGAGGGGGAGATTGGTTCTTCTCAGCTTTTTGACAGGAAGGCAAATTTTCTTCCCTAAAATAAACTTAGTTCAAGATAGGATTGAAAAGATTTGGCAAATGCAAATACCCACTGGTAACCAGGAGTGAATTATAAACAATACCTACTCAGGGTTATAAGCATTAATGGGGTTAAGTGGAATTTCACACTTGAGGAATTTCATATGCTCAGTCTTGACCTAACTTCAGAAAATATGTGGCTTTACTGTAAAATGCCCTAGAGACTCAAGAGGCATGCTGTTAGTTTGTGGGCAACACACAGCAGAATTTCAATCAGAATGGAAAATTAAACACATGGCACTCTCCCCTGGCCTTCTGTTTCTCTCTAGGGGGGAAAGAATCTTACAAGACTCCTCCTCCTTTCTAACCCTCACATCTAATGAGTCTCCTGCCTGATCCAGCCTCAGAGAGTTTCTTATGACCACTCCTTCCTCTCCACCCCACACCACTGCCTCAGTGACTCAACACCTCGACATTCTGCCACACTCCTTTCTTCCACATCTATGTCCTAGAGAATCTCTTCAGCCTACAGTCTCTTCTTAAATCAACCATCTTCTTCTTGGCCACCAGATCAATCCTCCTAAAAGAGGAGTTGCAAAAAATAATAGACCTACCACACATTCCAGGAAAATAAGAGTGAGAAATGCCACTTACCTTACATCCTCCTTGGAGCATCACTTTAGAAAAGTAATGGTCCTGAGATGTCCCGAAGTAAAGATATCAGCTTAACTTATTTAATCCAGGTTCTTCAAACTGGATAATTATAGTGAGCAACCCCTATAAGGTAGGTGCTATGATTGTTGCCATTTTACAGACTACAAAACTGAGGACATGCATGGTTAGATAACTACTGAAGGTTACACACCTAATGAATGTAGAGTCAAGGGAGACTGACTCCAAAGCTAAACGTTTTTTGATATCCTACAGAACCACACATTGAGAAACACTCTCTTGGATTTTAAAGTATATATTGCCATCTCGTGCTTCTGATAAAAGGTTCACAACAAGTCTCCCTAAGCATGCTTTGTAGTCTTTAACTTAGTGGGCCTTGCTACTCAAAGTGAGGCCCAAGGCCCAGCAGCCTTGGCATCATGGGGCAGCTTTCCAGAAATGCAGAATCTCAGACCCCACTCCAGCCCTTCTGTGTCAAAATCTGCATTTTAACAATGCAGAATCCCCAGTTTGAGAACCACTGCCCTTAAAGCATTCAAGACTTTAGAGCATGATCTAGCCTCAGCTCATACTTTTAGCCTCTTCTCTTATTCCTTCAGTGTAAATTTGTCTTCAGCAAACCATGTTTCCTGAACTCATCAGCCTGACATTAATATAGGGCAGAACCAGCCAGCAAACAGTATCCATCTGACACAGCTCCCCATCAACTCATCTTTACCCCTCAAATTATCCCCAAGTGGCTCTGAAATTCCCCTGCATGTGTCTCCCATGTGTCCTGTGGTCTGAAATCCACTATTTTCCTCCTCCCTCATTCTGTAGTCATCCTTTTCCTCTGCCAGCCCCAAAGCTGGCAACTATGCCACCAAACCCTACTAGGGGCAGTACCTGCCCCAATGCATCCAATGCTGGCCCAGGCCTGCCAACACCAGAGGTGCAGGACATGACAGGGCTGCTCTACCAAAGCCACTCTCCACCCTGCTCCTTGAGGACACAGATCATAGCCACAGTAAGACAGGGAGAACAAAGAAAAGAAGGATGAGTAACCAGGCAATTAGGTCAGAAAGACTCTTTATTTTGCAAAATGATTTCTTAAAATGATTCCTCAAAAATACATATTTCTAAAATAATTTTATGAAGTATTTTCCATATAGCTCACCAGAGAATGACCTTTGCCCACAGTGAGATGCATGCATACACTCTTTTGAGATGCATGCAAGTGTGTTCCCTGAGGAGAGAACATAGAGAACGGGGAGGAGAAAAATCTAAAGGCCTGACCCAAAGCAAAGAGTCACATGAGCACCTGGAAGTGACACCTGGGAGATCTACAACTTAAATGGACAAATTGAGGAAGAGGAGGGCCGACATCTCCTGGACTAAAGAACAGGACTCTGCGGGAGAGAAAGCAGCGTAGGAAAGAAGGAAGGTGAATCTCTGTGGAGACTGGTTATTCAATGCCAAGGAAGCTGACCAGTGATGGCTTCAAATCCCAGGTGAGGAAGCCAAAGATGGCATCTGTCTCCTAAGTGCCAAAGTAAGTAAGGAAGACAGCCAGGACAGGAAACTGTCCAGAGAACTCTAAGCCATCCCATTCCTAATGTAGATGTTCCTTACACAGATGCTCAGCTTATGATGGAGCTATATCCCAATAAACCTATAGTAAGTCAAAATTATCTTAAATCAAAAATGCATTTAATACTTCAATAAACCAATTGTAAAGTCAAGAAATTATAAGTTGAACCACAGTAAGCTGGGGACTATTTGTACGCCACAAAGAGCTATGTGTATAAGATGTGAGACAATGAAACAGATTCTTGCAACAACCATTTGGATCCAAGGACAAGACGCTCTACAAGAGCTGGTATTTGGCCTGAACACTCACCACCCTTCCAATTAATCACAGGGTCCAGTTGAATTTTGTATATATTTATCTACTTTTTTCCTACCTTCATCACACCCCTCTTTGCCTATGTTATCTTGCACTATATTAGTCAGGGTTCTCCAGAAAAACAGAACCAATAGGAGACATATATATTCCAAGAATATAAATAATTAGATTTATTAAAAGGAATGGGCTCATGCAATTATGGAGGCTGAGAAGTCCCATGATTGGCTGTCTGTGAGCTAGACACCTGGGAAAGGCAGTAGTGTAGTTTGAAGGCCTGAGAGCCAGAGAGCAAACGGTGTAGATTCTAATCTGAGTTTGAAGGCCCAAGAGCTAGGATCACTGAGGACAGGTCAATATTTGAGCTCAAGTAGTCAGGCGAAGAGTGGATTCACCCTTCTTCCTGAACAGATTAGAAGATGCTCAACAAATTGAATAGGGCCATCTGCTTTACTCAGTCTGGTAATTCAAATGGTAACCTCCTCCAGAAACACTCTTACAGACACACCCAGAAATAATGTTTAACAAGGTATCTAGGTACCCCATAGCTCAGTCAGGTTGACACATAAAATTTACTATCACACTCATCCTAGCCAACTAAATAACCTCCTATCTGGTCCCACAAATTTAATCCTGGCCTTTCTCTAACTCACTGTTCACACTGCACCAAATCCATCTTTGAAACGCACCAATCTGGTCCTGTCACTCTTCTCTGTAAAACATCTGTGACTCCCCATTGCTCTTGAGACAGTGCATGACTCTCTATAGGACCCCAGCAAAGAGAGCTGATGTGATCTGCTGTCTTTACCACCCACCTCCAACAACTGCTCTGCCCTCCTTGTTCTCTGTTTCTACTTCTTGGACATACCAGTCCTTCTGCCAGACTCTGCACATGCATATGCCTTTCTTCATCTCCGTTCTTTTCCTCACACACATCATGTTAACCCACCAAATTCTCAGCCCTTTTTCTATCTTCCTTTTCTTTAAAGTTCAGTTTAAATGTTACTTCCTCAGGACTCCCCATGACTACATAGGAAGCTCCCAGTGTATTCCCCCAGCATCCCAAACTCTTCTAATAACATGTATCATAATTCTATTTCACTAAGTACTTACATACTTAATATAATTGGTTTTTGAAAGTGCCAGGATGGAATAAATCATATTCATCTTATTTACTACTGCATTACCAGTACATAGTGCATAAGCCTAGTATTTAGTAGGTGCCTAGAAAATGCGTCTGGAAGAAAGGAGGGAAGGAAGGAAGGAAGGAAGGAAGGAAGGAAGGAAGGAAGGAAGGAAGGAAGGAAGGAAGGAAGGAAGGGAAGGAAGGAAGGAAGGAAGGAAAAATAGGAAAGAAATGAAAAAGGGCTATTTTTTAGGTATTTAGTAGGTGCCTAGAAAGTGTGTCTGGAAAAAAGGAGGGAAGGAGGGAAGGAGGGAAGGAAGGAAGGAAGGAAGGAAGGAAGGAAGGAAGGAAGGAAGGAAGGAAGAGAGGGAGGGAGGGAGGGAGGGAGGGAGGAGAGAAAATAGGAAAGAAATGAAAAAGGGCTATTTTCCAGGCATTTTAGGCAATCAGAAATAAGTTGTTTTTTTCATCAAACCTCTTAAAACAGTACTATAAGACAACTTAAACCATTAATCAACTTTGTTTGTCATGATCCATCCACTTGTAATGATACAAATAGGCAAGACTTTATTAGAGTCAAGATCAGTGCCTATCACCTAATTCTATTATCAAAAATATCATTGATCTAACTCTTAACTCACACACTAATGCTAATTAGGGAGAAAAGTAGCATTGGAGAATGATGGTCAAAACTGAAGTCTTCAAGTCTATTTATCCACACAGAGAATGTATGAATCACCTCTCCATCTATTCTCATAAATCACTAAAAAAGTATATTTAGAGAATACAAGTGTGTTCATATATATATACACATAACATAAAAAATTTTGCCAAAATAAAACAATATTACTATATCTGTTTAAAATATTCTATTTTTCCTTCACAATGTGAATTCGGTGTTCCAGTGGAACACAGTTTTAAGCAGAGGAGAGAGGGCTCATCTTGTGTGACTTGCATTTCAGAGCATCCCAGATACATTTAGAGGCTTCTCAAGGCCAACTCACGAACACTTGATGACACACTGGGGGTTGGAGCAGGGACACAAAACAAGAAATGACACCTAAACCTCGTTTTAACCTCCCTCCACCAGTCCCACTAAGAGCTGCCTATAGAGATTTAATCCATGGCCAATGCTGATCTCCACCTTATCTTGCTCCTCCACACTGTGGTTGAATATAAATGAACAGAGAAATGTTAAAAGCCACATCAGCAGTAGAGCAGAGTTAGAGACTGAGATAATCCACTCATCAGAAACAGAAATTTTGATAAGTCAATTGGTTAAATTGGTTAAATTGAAACATACCCTCCTGTCACTGAGGACACATTTCACTGAATGCTCTCTTTCTGGATTTCTTGTGTAAACTCAGTATCATAAACGTATCTTAAAGTCTTTGAATAATGTCTGCTGCTTAATTACGTACATATAGCCACTTTTCTGCTGTAGTTTCTGGATGTTAATTCATGGTTGCTCACTACTGAAGTTCTGACACACCAAATGGCACATGTTGTTTGGACTGGCTCCAAACATGAGACATACCAAATGACAAATGTTTCATTTATATATTTATTTATTTATTTATTTATTTATGTTGAAATGGAGTCTTACTCTGTTGCCCAGGTTGGAGTGCAATGGCGGGATCTCTGCTCACCGCAACCTCCACCTCCCCAACTCAAGCAATTCTCCTGCCTCAGCCTCCCAAGTAGCTGAGATTATAGGTGTCCACCACCATGCCCGGCAAATTTTTGTATTTTTAGTAGAGATGGGGGTTTCACCATCTTGGCCAGGCTGTTTTTGAACTCCTGACCTTGAGAGATCTGCCCACCTTGGCCTCCCAAAGTGCTGGGATTATAAGCATGAGCCACTGCAACCAGCTGCTTTTCATGTTTAGAAGGATGCTACTAGTCTCAGAATAGGATCTTGAGCATGTTCATTTATCTGTTCCTCAATTTCTTCATCTGTAAAATCGGTTCATTCAATACAACCTAATATGGTTTGGCTGTGTCCCCAACCACATCTCATCTTGAATTGTAGCTCCCATAATCCACATGTGTTGTGGGAGGACCCGGTGGGAGGTAACTGAATCGTGGGGCTGGGTTTTTCCTGTGCTGTTCTCATGATAGTGACTAAGTCTCACAAGATCTGATGGTTTTATAAAGGGCAATTCCCCTGCATACATTCTCTTGCCTGCTGTCATGTACAAGGTGCCTTTGTTCCTCCTTTGCCTTCTGCCATGACTGGGAGGCCTCTCCAGCCATGTGGAACTGTGAGTCCATTAAACCTCTCTTTCCTTTATAAATTACCCAGTCTCTGGTATGTCTTTATTAGCAGCATGAGAATGGACTAATACACAACCACAGTATTTCAAATTGAACTGTAAAATCTATTCCCCAAAGTACAGTTTTTGATATGGTTCAAAATACATTCTAGTAAACTGGATTCACAAAAATTTGACAGGTATAGTCCCTAAAGGACTTACTTTAAAGAGTAGTTAAGCATGGTTATTCATAAGCAGTATACAACAATTCTTTTAATGTGAAGAGATGTTTCATAGCTAAAAGCAGTTTCTCATTTTAAGTAGGTTAAATACTCCCCTTGGAATTTGGTATAGGTGATCGTTTTTCTTTTCTAACACATAATGTTCTACCAACTGGGCTGCCAATATTAGCCCAGTCTAAGCAGACACACCTGTAAGGTTTCGAGCACACTTTCCTATTCTTACCCATTCCACACTCTCTGATGCCCAGTATTCATGATTTTCAGGGTGACTGCAGGGCTGGTACCACCTGCTGCCAGTAGCTGTGCTCTGCTCCTATCACCTCCCACCTCCCCGGCATAACTGGAACCCCAAACCACCTTCTGCAGCAGACAAATATGTTTACTTCATTATGAAGAAATTATCTTAAGGACAATTTTCCATTACTTTATTAATAACGTAGGGAATCCATTTAAATCACCAAACAGAAGTCCTTTTATCTGATGACAGGTTAGTGCTAAAAGGCTATTCCTAAATCCATTTATTAGTAAACACAAAAAGACCCTACTTCTCATTTTTGTAAATGCCTTCCTGAGTCTCCTGTAGTCATCTGACTGGGAAAGGTGGAACATCTTTCTATGAGACAAATTTTGTTCTTATTTCTCTGAAAGTTCCTAAAATTCTCTGTCGTTTGTAAGTAGAGATGTGTCTGAACTCACAGTCCTGTTTTATCAAATGTTCTTGCTTCTAATATTTTAGAAGACGGGATTTCCAATTATTTCCACCTGTGTGTTCTGACAAGCCTTCTCTCCTAAGGGCTACTCATTCATTCTCTGTTGCATTTGATGCTTTGCCTCTGCTGGTCTACATCCTCTTCCTTTAGCCAGGATCATCACCCTCAAGCTGACAAAGTGCTGGGAAACAGGGTCTGAATAACCAAAGAGAAATGTGTCCTGAGGAATGCCTGATAGATTTAAGAAGCAAGGTGGGCTGGCTCTGCGTTCAAAGAGGCTCTTCCTGAGTTTTGTTGTAGTATTTTCTATAGAGCTTTAGGAAAGTGTGTGACAGAAAAGTAATCCACAGATATTCCGCACATTAGAATTAAGAGTTTTCTTAGAAAATAATAGAGTTTTCTTAGAAAATAACATCTGTCCTTTAGATATGAGACGATACAAAGGAAAACAATAACCACTATTTGTGAGTGCTTGCAGTTTTCCAGGGGCATTCTAGGTGTTCTCCTTATATATCTTATTTAAGCCTCAACATCACCACACAAGGTGGCTATTATTATCTCTATTTTCAGATAAGGAAACTGAGATTTAAAGTAATGAAGTAAATTGCCCAAACTCTGAGAGAATTAAGACCATATCTGTCTGATATCATCACATATGAATAAACACACTGTCTCCCTGGGCTTTTTTTCACATTTCATTGTCAGTATTCAATATCCCTGGGCTTTTGAAAGGTTATTTTTCAATAATCAATAAATATATTTTACCTACTCTAAGTGCTACTGCATTAGTCTACCAACAGGTCTTGTGCCCTCTAAGCTTTTCTCTCTTCAGCCCATTTTCCATCCAGCCATCAGAACAGTGTTTCCCGAAGGGTGACTGCCAACCACCTGCATCAGAATCACCTGACGGCTTGTTAAGACTTCAGCTCTCAGATCAACCCTGGAGATACAGAATCAGAATCACTGATATATTTAATAAGCACCCCAGTTGATTCTCATGCACACTAAAATTTGAGAACCCCCATATCAGCATATCACCTGCTTACAATCTTCAAATGATTTACCAGCAACAATGAGACACCATTTATGGCAGGCTAAACAATGCCCCACCCCCCAGGGATGTTCACATCCTAATCTCTGAAACTTATGGATATGTTACTTTACACGGCAAAGGGACTTTGCAGATGTATTTGAGTTAAGGCTCTAGAGATGAGATCATCCTGAATTTTACATGTGGGCCCAGTGTAACCACAAGGCTCATTATAAGAGGGAAGCAGGAGCATCAGAGTCATAGAAGGTGGTGAAATAGCAGAAGCAGGCATTGGAATAATAGAGGCCATGAGCCAATTAACGCAGGCGGCCTCTAGAAGCAGGAAAAAACAAGGGAACAGGTTCTCCCCTGGAGCCTTCAGAAGGAATGCAACCCTGCAGACGCACTTCAAACCTTTTACCCCTAGATCACACGGGTCCAAACTTTTGGATTCCCTGGGCCACATTGGGAGAAGAAGAATTATCTTGGGCCACACATAAAATACACTAACACTAATGATAGCTGATGAGCTAAAAAAAAAAAAAAAAAAGGTGGGGGCGGTGGTGGTGTTCTGTGCATAATGTTCACGATATCCACCACCACGGATAAACAGAAAAGGTCCTTGATTCAAAGACATGTTGGGTACGACTGCTCTAGACAGTAAGAGAATATATCTGTTGCTTTAAGCCACTGAATGTGTGGTAATTTGTTACAGCAGCAATATGAAGCTAATGCACTGCTCAAAGTCCTCAGGAGGCCCTCCATGAGCCAACACCTGCGTGGTTTACACCCCCATCCCTCTCGTTTCTCCCCTGTGAACTTCATGCCTCAATAATGCTGAACCACATCCAATTCCCTAAATATGTCAAACTCCTTAACACCACACTTGGACATTTTCTTCCCCCAAACTTGTCAGCATGAAGAGCACAAATTTAAGCCCAGATGTTACTCCTTAACACCAAAAGATAAAATTAACCATTTCCTCCTGTACAGTGTAATTGATGAGATGATGAGAACAATTATATATATGTCATGTATATGTGTATAAGTGACATATATGTACATAGTTGTCCTCATCATATCACACATATATACAAACGCTACCTTTAAAGAAAGCATTTAAGAAAATCTTATTTTATAACTTTCCTCAGATCCTACATCACTGCTGGTTTTATACTCATCCTCAGACCTGTATAAAACATTTTAATTTGGTGGGGTAGGGAAGAAAAATACTATATGGACCTACCAGCCAGAGAGGATGATGAAGCTATAAAGCAAAACTGAATCAGAATTACCAAATGGTATGGCTCATAAATGACTTTGTTAACACTATAGGTACAAAAGTTTTGGTATTTTCATCTGCGGAAGTCTAAAAGGAACTTACACTTATATTATCAAAGTATACTGTTCAGAAAAAAAGACAAAAAACATGATTCATGTGAAATAGAATGAATCCATGTGAAAGAACTTACTGAACTCATAAATTAACGAGGAAAACAGTAAGATAGAAAAACTGATTTGATGAACATTTGAGGAGCTGAGTGTTTATATGAAATTTAATAATGGAATGTTAAAATAAGATTGTTAAATTAGATGTAAAACTGGTCATGTCCCATAAGGCATTAACCTTTGGAGTTACCTTATCTCCTGAACAGAAACCATTTCCATCAAAATTGGATACAAATACAGAAATTAACAACATATAATTTCATACAGCTTAAGCCTTTAATAAAAAACAAATAACAAAGTCAATGAATAGTATATTCTCTCAGAAAAGTAAACAAACCCTGAGCAAACATGGTTATTCTCTTGGTCTGATTTACAGATTATGGATATGTGGAGGCAGAAAGGTGTGACACATTTTCTCACCGATCATAAAGGTCAGGGACAGCGTTCCTGCAACAAAGACAGGTTAACAAGAGAAAAGCCTACAGACTTACTTAATCAAAGTTTCACATGACACAGAAACTTTCAGAAACGAAGACTCAAAGACTCAGAGAAAACTGTCTATTTTTTATGCTTTGGTTCAATGAAGAATGGGCAGCCATGTGGAAATATGATTGGACCAAAAGGAAATGATCTAATGCTAATAGACTGAGTGGGGAAACTCAGCAAGGCCTGTTCAGATTCTTCTTGGCCTCTCTGCGTAGCATTCCTGTCTCCTGGGTCTAGGATAAGACCCAGAGGGAATGAGGGCCTTAGAGCCAACTGTCAGACAAGGTAGGTCAGAGAATTTCTTTATCACCAGCTCCTATACAGAAGGGCAGGGTTAGAGTAATATTTCTAGTTTCTAGGATTAGCCCTGGGGGTGAAAGGGGAGCAGGAGACAGAAGGACAGAAGCGTAGAGACCTTGGCTCTGAGGTCTTCCAATGCTCTTTGGGTCACAGTACTCAGCATTCCAAAGCACCACACTTTGGGGCACCCCAGGTACTTTTTCATAATTGTACATATATATTTTTTTAATTACAAAGATGGAATCCAACTACTACTATGAAATTCAGAGGAATATAGATTACTGGGGTAATTTGGAGATGGAACTGGGCTCTCAAAGAAGAAAAGGGTAAGCAGACATTGGTAGACTTTAAGCATTATTTTCCAATGTTAAAACCAACTTTTCCTCCAAAAAAATGCCTCTCATATTTGTTGTGAAATTCAATTGAAAGAAATTTAGAAATTCACTTTTCTCTTTCCAGAACTGTATCTATTATTGAAATTGAGGTGCAATTGTAGCTTCTGTTCCCATACTATGAACTCAGAATTCTCTTTGGCCTTAGTACAGCTCTGCTGGGTCTCCGTCACCAGCCCTAGCTCCTGCCTATCTTTCACCCTGTTCTCCTCTTTTTACCTCTTCAACTTTGTGCAAACTGTTGTGTGTGTACACCTTCTGTTTATAAGAAACTCTAGAAGAAATGCTAGTTGAACATTAAAGGAGTGATCTAGTGGGCTACAACACTAAAATGAAGCTTTAGGGAGATGAAGATGAACAGAAGAAATAAAAGAATTATTGAAGTGGTTGGAGGGTATGAGCGTTCAAAATACTGAAGGATATAATTCAAATAAATACCTAAGATGTGAATAATCCACAGACTGTAGTCGATGTGAAGGAACACAGGGTGGGGAAAAGGCTTTGCTCCTCAGTGAACCTGCATATTGGCCTCACACTCCACGTACCCTTTGTCCTGTGTGATCCATCTCTGACTTACCTAATTATGAGAAGACTGCCTTCAATTTTGTTGCCTTTTCAGTAACGACCAAGTCACAGGGATAGCCTTTTGCCAGTATACACTTATAGCTTATGAAAACCGAGTGCAAATGACTATTCCTTGCCCTCTCCTAGGTTCATTCAGATTGGATTCCTTAAGTATGGACTCTGAAAAAAAAAAATTTAAGTGTGTTTACAATTAAGTAGGTAAATAAAGTACACTAATACTGCATTAAGGACTATTAAGATCTGCTAAAATGGCAGAAATTATGTTTTGTTCAACTGGGAATATTACTGTTTTCTGTATTCATGCTTGCTATCTCACCCACTAGGTTATAATCTAGTTATATAAGATTGAGAATAACGAGATTTTTTAATTCACTTTTGTATTCCCACTGTGGACCATGATGTCTGGCACGTAGTAGGAACATGCAACAATTAACAGTGTAATGTTAAATAAATGGGATAAATGGGAGATTCTGAGAAATTCACACCTATATATTATTTTTTTGAGTCACTATGCATATTGACAGGAATATGCTATAGTTAGAAAAGGGCAGGGAGTAAGAAAAGAGGAAACCAAGTTGGTAACAGAAGGAAAAACTGTCAATATCAGTCAAGGATGGTAATAGCACATAATAAGCATAGTATCATATGGTGATGTGTGAGAGATCTCACAAAAACAAAATCACAAATATTTAACTAACCAAGATTACAGCAACTTTGATTCCTAATTAAAGTCCAGATACACAGAAGGAAAACAGAACATTTGATTTTCCAAACATTTATTAAGCACATTCTATACACAAAGACATTAGCTGGATGCTAAAGGAGTTATTATGGTGAAAGAAGAAGTAACATGAAGCATCTTGGTGTTAGAACCCAGCTGGCCTATTTCTTATCTGATAATTTATTTAAAGAAAGACAAGACTCCATCTCTGGATTGAAGAGCTAGAGAGTCAGTAGAGGATACAGACTTGATCACAGGAAGAAGGCAGAAAGAGTGAAATGTAGAATAGGGATGTGGGACTGTAGGGGACCAGAACATGCCACCACACAATATGCCTTCTTGGTATAAGGATTATTTTGGGGTGAAAGTAAGGGTGAAGACCACTCCTCATATTGTCTTATGCCCAATTTCTGCCTCCAAAGAAAGAAGAAGTAAAAACTAAAAGGCAGAAATGGAATCCACAGGTAGATAGCCCAGCACCACACCCGGGCCTGGTAGTTAAAAATCAACCACTGACCTAACTGCTAGTGTTATCTATAGATTTCAGACATTGTATGCAAAAGCATCATGCAAATCCCTGTACTGTTCTGTTGAGTTCTGATTACCAGAGCATGCAGCCCCCAGTCATGTACCCCCTGCTTGCTCAATCAATCATGACCCTTTCACATGGACCCCCTTAGAGTTGTAAGTCGTTAAAACGGACCACAATTGCTCACTCTGGGAGCTCGGTTTTTTGGAGACGTGAGTCTGCCAATGCTCCCAGCTGAATAAAGCCCTTTCTTTCTACAACTCGGTGTCTGAGGGGTTCTTGTCTGCGGTTGGTCCTGCTGCAAAGGCAGTTGAGAACAAGCAGATACAAGAAAAGTTCTCTGTCCTCTCTCATTTGTTTAAAAGCAGAACATAAGTGTACAAAGGCAGAGGTATCCCTCCTCACTCCTCTACTGGGAAGAACAAAGGTTGATCACGGAAGATAATTTTAGGTCCTTATTAGCCTGGAGACAGCACTGGCAAACCATCTAACATGACAGACTTTACCAACCAGCCTTTATCTACCATATGTTTGCCTTCCCACAATTGGCCACACCTACAGACTCAAAATCCATTTCCTTTATCTTGTTACTTCTCTAAAAATTTACTGTTTCTTTGTTGGAGATGTTATATGAGCCTGATTTCAATTCTACCTTTTTGAGATTTGAGATTTACTCATTTCCTGAGTGTTTTCCATGTTATACAAAATATACATGTTCAACTTGTTTGTTTTTCCTTGTGTCAATCTCTATTTTGTTATAGAACTCTGTCCTAAGAAATATGAAGGATAGAGAGAAAATTATTTTACCTCCCCTATGAGACCACAGAAAAGAGAAATCAATTCCAACTTGGAGTGTAAGAAAAGACTCCATGGTACATTTTAGCAGAGTTGAAGACAGAACAAGCACAGTGGCCACCTGCCCAAACAGAGCCAGCAACGTAGACCTGAGCCACCTGACCCTGGGACAGAGTGGGTACAGCAGGGCAGGAGGAGTGCACAGAGCCTCAGCATGGGAGGGTCCAGTCCTCTGACTGTTCTCAGAGCCAATTCTGGAAGAATACACACTGGATTCTTGATGATCACCACAAACAGCAGGCTGAGGGATGAAGAGCAGCAAATGTTGTTCTTTGATTTTCAAACTCTTCTTGAAAAGTGAAACTGCTTTAAAAATGTATACAAAAATCCCTACACATAGAAGAGATAAAAGTGGAGTGGCTCCAAAGAAACCAGAACAATAATAGTAAGGGCGTAGATGTCTTCCCATTCTTCTCTACCTTCCACCATCTTGGGGAAAAAGAAAATGACATCAGGAACACTTTTCTGACAGACCAGGTAGAAAGTGACCGCTAACAAGAAAATTAGCTTGAATGCTTTCTCTTGACTTTTTTTTTTTTTTTTTTTTTGTACTCTATAACAACTCTTAACAAAGTAAAGCAAGACTGTATATCATCTCAAATTTTGTTTGCCAGGTCTGTGATCTCTCATGAAAATGTGTCAGAAGTTGTCAATCACTTTGGAAGTGAAAAGTTCAACCAGATAGCATATTGCTGGGCTCTTTTTTCTTTTTCTTTATTTCTTTCTTTTCATAAATTCATTAGAATGCTCAAAAAATCATTCTTCTATTTCACAGGCATCTGTGATGGAGCAAAAGTACTGACTTCTGTCAAGTTCACATGAAACAGAAATTCACAGAAGTCAACACTTCCAATCGATGCAAATGATTCTGATGGAGAAATTGACAAGAATTACTGAGGGCAGCATCTTGATTCGTTCTCCTGTCAGGCCACAGGAGGCTGAAGCTCTGCTGTCATTAAACCAATTGGGGGACTTGAGGAGGGGGAAAGGGGGCCAGAGCCAGAGCAGACTTTTTTTTTAAGTTTAAGACAGGATAAAAGAGCAATTTAAAAATCATTACTTTTAAACCATGAACACAGCTATTATTCTGAACTCCAAATCAGGGATGTAATAGTCAAAAAGACAAAAGAATAGCAGGGTAAATTGTTGAAACAAATCTCTTTGTAGTCGCTAGTAAAAATCTCATTGCAATTCAAAAGATAAATGGCAATTAAGTAGTTTCTGTTAAGTGTTTATTGTTCACCTTTTATGTGGGTGGCCTTTTAAGTGATTTTCTTTTTACAGGAAAAGAGAAAGTTTGTTCTCTTCGGCATTTTGAACTAAACATGATGCAAATGCATGCAACCATCAATTTTAAAATAATAATCGTCTTGATTTTCTAAGCCGATAAACCAACTACTACACACAACTTCCTTTTCAGGCTGTTGTTTGCTTGGCTTATCACAGTTAACTATTGCACTGTGACTCTGCATGAAGACGGTAATGTAATTAAATCCTATTAACACATCAGGAATAAAGCCCTTTAATGGGCATACAGGCTTTGAGAGGCAGCTAGTTCCTGAGTAGATTTAATATCCTTCAATTAAGCAAGTGTGAATGGGAAGATGAATCTTATTAAAAACTTAAATCTGATTATATTTGAAAATTATTGGTTCCTTAATGTAATAAATTATCCAATACAGACTAGAACAAATAATATGTCCTAGCTTCACATAACTCCACTCTATAACAAGTGACAAAAGAAATTATGTGTGACTGTGGGGCAAAAAGAAAGGTCTTTTTATAAAAGTCATTTTGCATAATGAAATACCTAAATCATTTTAATAAACATTTGGGGAGGGGGGAGTGCAAATGACACAGTTGGAGAGGGAATCATTTACCCTATTCAGAAAGGGAATGTGGAAATAGTGATGCTAATGTTTTTTTTTAAAATTGCCATTCTGGCCAATTTGTTGTAAATTCTGAAAAGAAAAGCTGCAGCTTATGTTGTTGGTAGCAAATTCCTTCTCCAGAAGGCTAATGCAAATGTAAGCCATCTGCCACGCATTCTGCTGAGAAGGCTGGAGTCGCAAACAATGGGCCAACAGTCTCTGAATACTAACACACACACTCCACAGGCAAAAAGTTTGCATTTTCCCCAAAGGTATGCTTTATGTTGCCTCCCTTCCCATCCTCACTAGGACCACAAGGCACCCACGCGCTCTCTCCCGATCCAACTGGCACCAGGCGAGCTTCCACATGATTAGTCTGATGATGTTCACGAGGACAAACCCCCAGAGAAGCGTTTCTGTTGAAACTGACTGAAACAGGAATACAAGACCTGTTAAATTATTTAAACCAGACAAATGCTTTACAGTGTGTGTTTTTTAACTTAATCCTATTTTAGAAAAAACTGGCATCGCCCATTGCACTACACATCAGAACATTGCTTGGGTTTTATCCTTTTATGACTGGACTCTTTCAGAAGGCTCGGGAACACTGTCCTCAGCTCATCTGAAAGTTGACGTCTCCCTAGCAGATGGACGTGTTAAACAGAAAGCACCGGGCAAGCAGAAGCTACAGGGAACCGTCATATCTGAAACCAGGGTCTGCTCACATACCTTCAAGTAATTCTTTCTGCTCCATTCGAGGAAATTCAAATGCTCAGTTATTTGGCAAATGTGCCCAAATGGCTCATTCAACAACATGATGAAACATTTAAATATTGTTGGTGTTTGCTGATGATAGGGGAGAAGACCTCCAGTGAAAAGCTATCCCAGGAATTCTAACATCATTTCCCCTTACCTCCACCCAGCAGGTTTGGCCGCTGCCAGTTTTCATCCCAATCTCTTCTGGCTCTGATTACCATATTCCCTCTGGCCTCTTACTGGAGGTTCCTCAGACTTGCCAGACTGCATCTTCTCTTCTCTCCTACTGCTGGTATACAGCTGCTTTCACTGCCTTGCATGCCTTTTTCAAGACCCCTCTGTTCACACATTATCTAGGCAAGAGTCTAGTCTATGCTCCAGAACCTGATTTCCTGGGTTGGAATAGCAGCTTCCTAATTTACTAGTGGTGTGGCGATGGACAAGTTGTTCAACTTCTCCGTGTCTCAATGTTCTCAACTATAAAGCGAGCATAGTAGTAATATAACCTACACCAAACAGTACATAAGATGAGGCATGTGAAACACTTAGCACAGTATCCAGTAGAACGTGTGCTCAGTAAGTGCTAGCTATTATTATCATCTCTATTGTGGAAATGCAACAATCCTATTTGCCGTCCCCTCCATCTTTCACTCCTTAATATTATCCTTTCTCTGTATCTCCACGTGCTTCAGCAAAAAGAAATGCTTACGCTGTTGTCTTCATCACATACCTGTGTTATCTGCTAGACTATCAGTTCCTTATGAGTTCATCTTTGTACCCATAAGGCTTAATACAATATCAGGCACAATAATAATTGTTTAATGAATATTTATTAAATATAAAAATTAATAAATGAATAAATTTAGTAAGTACTGGATTAAGCATATAAACCAAAATAGGCAGCAGAAAAATGTTTCCTACCACAAAGAGAATAAAATGGTTATGGAGGATAGAAAAGTACTACTTTTCAGTGTTGAGAAGGATGTGAAGCAACGTTAGAGTAGGTAGTCAGGCAGACATGAACAGTACAGGAGAGAGCTCCCTCCCCTACCAGGAATGTCAGGTGACCATCAGGTGATGGTCAGGCAGTTGTTAAACTGTCTCTCTAGAATAATAATTGGTCTCAGCCAGTGCCAAAGAAAGCAATCTACCAGTATAAAGAAACACTTGAGATGGTGACTAGCAGCTTCCCAACAAGATCTCAGGAGTTGAACGAGTGGACTCAAGCACACACATTAAGAGGCAACATGGTGAAGTTTAACTGGTGTACGACCTTTTAGGGACATTCAACTGGTAAAGGAAGAACACCTCAAGTGAGCACACATACAACACCAGTAAACATTGCGCATACTCCCCTCCCAAGGGCTAGCAGGCCACTGCACATGCGGACAGCCCATCCCTAGGGAAGAATCAGGGGAATAGTAACACAAGACCCTGGAAGTATGCCAGCGTATAAAACCCCAAGTCAAAAGGTCAAACCATGCACTTGATCTCTCAAGTCACCTGTCTGACCCTCTTCCAAGTATGTTACTTCCTTTCATTCCTGCTCTAAAGCTTTTTAATAAACTTTCACTCCTGCTTTGAAATCTTTGAAACCTGCCTTGGTCTCTCACTCTGTTTTATGCCCCTCAGTTGAATTCTTTCTTCTGGGAGGCAAGAATTGAGGTTGCTGCAGACCCATACAGATTCACCATGAGTAACAGCAACAGGAAACTTTAATACACTGCTGAGAATAGTGTAAACTGCCTCAATAATTTTGAAAAACTATTAGCAATCTCTAATAAAGCTACTTATATACCTACCTAATGACCCAACAATTCCACAATTTAATATATACCCAATAAAAATGAATGAATATATCCAGAAAAAGACATGTGGAACAATATTCACTGAAACTCAATTCATAATGGCCTCAAACTTGAAACAATACAATTATCCATTAGCAGGAAAACAGATTTAAAATCTTGTGGCACATTTAGATAATACAATACTACCCCAAAATTTAAGAAAAAAAGACTGATATAAAAAACAATATGAATGTATCCTCAAAATATTATATTGAGCAAGAAAAGTCAGACATATATGGGTATATATTATACTATTCCATTTACATGAATTTTAGGAACAAAGTTAATCTTCGATGGCAAAAGTCAGAATAGTGGTTGCCTCAGTGGACAACTTTCTGGGGTAACAGAAATGTTCTATATGTCAATCTGAATGGTAGTTACACTAGTCTATCCTCAAACTGCTATAAAGAACTACCTAAGACTCAGTAATTTACAAAGAAAAGAGTTTTAATTGACTCACAGTTCTGCAGGCTATAGAGAAAGTATGGCTAGGGAGACCTCAGGAAACTTACATTCATGGCAGAAGGAGAAGGGGAAGCTGGCAATGGATGGCCAGCAGAAGGAAGAGAGAGCAAAAGGAGAAGTGATACATGCTTTCAAACAACTACCTCTCGTGAGAACTCTGTAACAATAACAGAAAGGGGAAGTCTGCCCCCATGATTAAGTCACCTCCCACCAAACCCCTCCTCTAACACTGGGAATTACAATTCTACATGAGATTTAGGTGGGGACACAGAGCCAACCACATCATTCTGTCCCTGGCCCCACCCAAAGATTATGTCCTTCTCACATTTCAAAACACAGTCATGACTCCCCATCAGTCCCCCAAAGTCTTAACTCATTTCAGCATTAACTCAAAAGTCCAAGTCCAAAGCCTCATCTGAGACAAGGTAAATCCCTTCTACCTATGAGCCTGTAAGATCAAAAACAAGTTAGTTGCTTCCAAGATACAATGGTGGTATAGGCCTTGAGTAAATGCTCCCATTCCAAAAGGGAGAAATTGGCCCATACAAAGGTGCTATAGGCCCCATGCAAGACCAAAGCATAGCAGGGCAGTCACCAAATCTTAAATCTCCAAATAAACTCCTTTGGTTCCATGTTTCACCTCCAGAACACACTGATACAAAGAATGGACTCCCAAGGCCTTGGGCATCTCCACCTCTGTGGCTCTGCAGGGTACAGCCCCTGTGGCTGCTTTCATGGGCTGGCATTGAGTGCCTGTGGCTTTTCCAGGTGCACAGTGTAAGCTGTTGGTGGATCTAGCATTCTGGGGTCAGGAGGATGGTGGCCTTCTTCTTACAGCTTCACTAGGCTTTGCCCCAGTGGAGACTCCGTGTGGAGGCTCCAATCTCATATTTCCCCTCCGCACTGCCCTAGTAGAGGTTCTCCATGAGGACTCTAATCCTGAGGCAGACTTCTGCCTGGACATCCAGACATTTCCATACCTCCTCTGAAATCTAGGCGGAGGCTCCCAAGCTTCAACTGTTACCCTCTGCACACCTGCAAACCCAACACCATGGAAGCTGCCACAACACATGGAAGCAATAAAGGCTTAGGGTTTTTACCTTCTGGAGCAGCAGCCTGAGCTTTACCTGGGCCCCTTTTAGCAATGGCTGTAGTGATTGCAATGTAGAGCACCATATCCCAGTGCTGTACAGAGCAACAGGGCCCTGGGCCTGGCCCACAAAAACCACTTTTCTCTCCTAGGCCTCCAGGCCTGTTATGGGAAGGGCTGCTGCGAAAGTCTTAGACATGCCCTGGTGTCATTTTCCCCATCATCTTGGCTATTAACACTCATCTCCTCTTTACTTATGCAAATTTCTGCAGCCAGCTTGAACTTCTCCACAGAAAATAGGTTCTTCTCTTCTACCACATGGTCAGGCTGCAAATTTTCCAAACTTTTATGCTGTACTTCCCTTTTAAATAAAGTTCCAATTTCAGACCATCTCTTTGCAAACACATATGAGCTTACAGTGTTAGAAGCACCCAAGTTACATCTTGAATGCTTTGCCTAGAAATTTCTTCCACCAGATCCCTAAATCATCTCTCTCAAGTTCAAAGTTGCACAGATCTCTAGAGCAGGGGCATAATGCTGCCAGTCTCTTTACTAAAGCATAGAAAGAGTGACATTTACTACAGTTCCCAATAAGCTTCTCATCGCCATCTGAGATCTCATCAGCCTGACCATCTCTGTCCATTTCCCTATCAGCATTTTGGTCAAAACCATTCAACAAGTCTCTAAGAAGTTCCAAACTTTGCCTCATCTTCCTGTCTTCTGAGCCCTCCAAACCGTTCCAACCTCTGTCCATTATCCAGTTCCAAAACTGCTTCCACATTTTCAGGTATCTTTACAACAATGCTGCATTTCTCTGGTACCAATTTTCTGTATTAGTCCAGGATTGCACAGCTGTAAAGAACTACCAGAGTCTGGGTAATTTATAAAGAAGAGGCTTAATTGACTTGCAGTTTTGCAGGCTGTAGAGAAAGCATGGCTGGGGAGGCCTCAGGAAACTTACAGTCATGGCAGAACAGGAAAGGGAAGCTGGCACATCCTACATGACCAGCAGGAGAAAGAAAAAGTTAAGGAAGAGGTGCTACACAGTTTCAAACAATCAGGTCTCATGAGAACTCTATCACAATAACAGCAAGGGAGAAGTCTGCCCCAGAGATTCAGTCACCTCCCACAAGGCCTCTCCTCCAACACTGGGAATTAAAATTTGACATGAGATTTGGGTGGAGAGAGAGAGACAAACAATTTCACACTGTTATGTACATTTGCAAAAATTCATTGAGCAGTGTACTTCAGGTTTATGCACTTTACTTTGTATAAATTATTCCTCTAAAAAATTTTAGTAAGGTTGCTGGCAGGCATGTCAGTTGGTACAACCTTTCTGGAGTGTTGTCTGGCAATGTACTTCAAAAGAATCCCAAAACCGTGGATTCAGAAATCCCACTTCTAGGAATTAATACAAAGAAAATCGATGAACAAATGCACAAAGATGTATCTGCAAAGATGTCTATCAACCTGATGATTATAATAGCAAAAGCTGAAAACAATACAAGCCCTTATCAGCATGGGGATGATGCACAGTGAAACACTAGGCAGACATTCAAAAAGAAAATATAAAGCCACAATTGCTGACATGAGAGAATAACCATAAAATACCATTGAGTGAAAAAAAGTTACAAAGCAGTAAATTTGGTATGGTTTTATTTTGTTAACATAAATATGCATATACATACACAAATATATATTTGCCCAGGAAAAGATCTCCAACTATATTTAATGAAGTGCAACAGTGAGTTTCTCTGGATGAGATTTTATATGGTTTGGTTTGCTGTGGTTTTGTCTATTGCTTTTTGTTTATTTTTCTATGGTCATTTATCATTTGTGAAATTTAAATAAATATACATAACTAGATACATACAAATGTGTATGTGCACTGTGCATGTGCAGCCACCCATTCAGCAGAAATGAGATAATGTGACCTAAAGCCATATGTGATAAAAGACAGGCGCAGCCTGTAACAGGTTGAACTTCATAAAGCAAGGAGAATACAGCCCACCCTTTACAAGACAAAGGTAAGTCTTGCCTGGCTGACACAAACGGGAACAGTCTCTGCTGATGGTTGCCATTTAAAAAGACTTATTTCCCTGGAAAGGCTCAAATGGGAGACAGTCTCTACTTGGGACTCCTTTAGTAATTTGTTTAAGTAACTCATGACCTGCCAAAAATTAGAATGTCCACTTAGACATTTACATTTTAAATGGATAATAAGTCAAATCTTCCCAGTTCAAGAATGTGGTTCTACATACAAAGAGGGTTTTGGGGGGAGTTGGGTGGGAGGTTACATCAGATTTTAGAAAGAAACAAAAGGTTGGGAAAGGGAAGGCAGAGGTGGAGGTGGGAATGGAGAGATAGAGGGGTAAGAATGGAGACAGTGAGAAGACAGAGATGTCCTTTCCTAATCATTGCCAGTGAAAAGTAAAGCCTCATTTCTGGCATTCTTGTTTGATGATGCTTTGAACAAATTCATTTTTTTCTTCACTCTCTTTAATTTTCTATTGATTCTCAATGGTTGGATACAGAGTCACTAGAAATCTTTCTGCATTTTTCTCAGTGTGTAGTTTTTACAATTCAGTGACTTAGAGTCTCCCTGGCCCTGTACAACCCATTTAAACAGCCTTGCCCCACCCTGGTATTATGTATCACCTCTTTTCACCTTGTTTTCAGAACCTTGATGCCCTATCTAAGCCATAGCTTTATATTTTTATATAATTATTTTTCTTTTGAAAACAAACAAAAAAAAAAACCTTGAAACATATAGAGAAGTTGCAAGTACAAAAAACTTCTTCCATGCATAACTTGGAGTAAGGTACTGACCTGACGCTCATCACCCCAGAAAACTTTAGTATGTTTCAAACAAACACAGTCCCCTGTATAACCACAAAATCAGATTAACATTGATATATAACTCTTGTCTATTTCTCAGAACCCCCTTCAAGTTCCACCAATTGTCTCAATAATGTCCTTTACATCAGAAGAGTTCAGTTAAGAATCATGCGTAGCTTTTAATTTTCATGTCCCACTTGTCTCCTTCAGTCTAGAAAAACTATTCTTCTTTCCTTGATGCTTATGAAGGAAACATTTTTGAAGACTACTGGCAGTTACTTACTAAAGTGTCCCTCAGTTTAGATTTTTCTGGTGTTTCTCATAATACAGGTTAGGCATCTCCGGCAGGAATATCACAGAAGTGATGCTGTATTCTCACTGCATCCTACCAGGTGGCACAGAATCTTGATTTACCTTTTTTTTTTTTTTTTTTTGAGACAGAGTCTCGCGCTGTGTCACCCAGGCTGGAGTGCAGTGGCGCGATCTCGGCTCACTGCAAGCTCCGCCTCTCAGGTTCACGCCATTCTCCTGCCTCAGCCTCCGAGTAGCTGGGACTACAGGCGCCCGCCACCACGCCCGGCTAGTTTTTTGTATTTTTAGTAGAGACGGGGTTTCACCATGTTAGCCAGGATGGTCTCGATCTCCTGACCTCGTGATCCACCCGCCTCGGCCTCCCAAAGTGCTGGGATTACAGGCTTGAGCCACCGCGCCCGGCCTTGATTTACCTTATTAATGATGTTCACTTTGATTGCTTGATTAAGGTGGTATATGCTAGGTTTCTCCACTGAAGTTACTCTTTCTCACTGTTTAATTAATAAATATTCTGTAGAGAGATATTTTGAGCCTATATAACTATCCATTTCCTCATCAAATTTTGAATTATTCATTTATTTATACATATATGAATCAATGGTTTCTTATTTTACACAACGGGTTATAACCTATTACCAACATAATTTATTTTGATGCTGAAATTGCCCCCAGGTTGGTCATTGAGGGCCCCTACAAGCAGGTGCCTGTGTTTTTGGCAAGTCTCCATCATCCTTTGATCATTTCCTCACTTTCTGGCATAAAATGTTCCAGCTCATCTTATATTTTCCCTCCCCAGACCTGGAATGAGTCGAGCTCTGGTTTCTTTTATTAGAGAATGGTATTTAGAAACCAATATTTGGCTGCTAAGTGTGCTCATTGATATTAGAAGAGCTGCTGCTCCAAGATCTTTACAATGCACAGAGACAGAGATTATACAAATATATGTGTATTTGTGTGTGTGTATATGCATGTGTGTATGTAGTACATGTGTACATATAAGTAGTATATGTGTATACACATGTCACAAATACATTTAATATTTATATTACTTTTGTATCTGTTATCTATCTATAATCATAAGTTCACACTAATATCTCCAAACTAAATACAACACCACAAGGTTCATTTTAGTTTTCTCCCTGCTGCATGTGTATCTCTCTTCTCCAAAAGTGAGAACTTGGATCCCATTAATGTTAATATATTTATTGCTTTGATCTATCACTCTAGATGTAACCATTCCTCCATCTCTGCTGCCATCATCTCCTCTGCATGAAACACTCCTCACTCAGCTCAGACGTTGACACCCCACATGAGGCGTCTGTCCATGTACATGCCTCCAACACTATGTAGACTCTGACACCACACTGTAGGCCTCTCTGATTTGTGACACCCTCTTCACTCTGCTTGAGCTCTAACACCAAACATTGTCCCCTCTCCACACAGGCACCTCTTATGCTCTGCCTACCTACTAGCTTTAAGAAACACTTGTTCAGGAATAGATAAGAAAGGAATGAAAGGGAAAGAAGGGAATGGGAGGGGAAGAAGAGTCATGGGTCATAGCTTAACCCATGTATTTTTCTCCTCATTCTTCTATTTCATACTTCAGTTTAAATGCATATTTTAACATTGCCTGAATACGACATAAGTTTGTACCATTTGAAATTCTGCTTTTAGATCTAGAAGCATGTGCCACAAATCGAAATTCTAGTTTTTATGAAAATCAAGCAAGCCTGCATGGGGTAGAAAACTAATTTAATTGGAATTCAAGGGTTCAATGATGAATGGTTATGTATATGATTCTGGGCAGCAGGAGAGAAGTCTGGTTAAATACTAAGATTCTTGAGTTATAGACATGGATGTAGTAGTTGAAATCATGGGAATGAATGAAACTGTCCAGGAAAGATAAGTGTAAAGTTGGAAGAAAAGGAAGCCTAGGGTATACTGGTATTTAAGGACAGTCAAAAGAAGAAAAAAAAAAAATTGAAAGCTTAATCAAAAATAATAAATAGGTAAATTAGAAGAAAATGGTGCCATAAAATCCAATGTAAATAAGAAATTTTAAAATGTTTAAAAATTTGTAAATGAGAAATTGATGATTTAATCAATCATGCAAAATGTTGTGAAATAAAAGATCTAAAGAATAGCCATTCGATTTTGCAACTATACAGTCAGTGGTGACACTGACAAAACACTTTCAGTAGAGAGTTGTAGTAGTTTGAGGAGTAAAAGGGACTGATTAAGAGGACATGTGGTAGAGTGACTTTAGTCTTGTTAATCCAAGTCAAGAGTGAAGATGAGGATATATGGAGTTAGAATGAGGAATAGTGAAACTGTGAGAATGTATGCCTAATAACTTCCATTTTCTCCAGGAGCATGTGTCATTTGTTGATGGAAACAAGGCAGGGATGAGGTAGAAGCTTGAGAAGGGTGGTCAAGATGACAAAAGCCAACTATAGAGGTTGGTAGAAGGAACTTCCTAGGAAATTAGGCTGCACGTATGCTCTAGAGTAGATCTTTCTCTTTGGCCATTTGCTCCTAAAGATAAGCCTTTGGTCTCTAAGCCCCATGAGCAATGTTTCTAAATTAAAATTTTAGTTCCAAATCCTGAATTCTCAACATTCTATGTCTTGGACCTCAAATGAAAAGCAAATGAAGGAAAGAATTGAGTCATAACCATAGTTACTGGTGAAGGTGGTGAAGAGAGATGTATATCATGTAGGAGAGATAAAAAACATGTCATGAAAGAGATGATTTTTTAAATATCCCTATGATATTAAATCAACTGCTAGTTTTAAGGAGCACCATGTTTAGCCATATTCTTAGTGGTCACAAACGCCTTTTGGGCCTTTCTGACATCTCTGGTTACTCTTACACTTTTATCCAGACATATACACTGCACAGACTCACCTCAGGCCAGTGCTGGCCTCAGATCAATTGCTGAACCAGAAGTCTGAGCTCTCTTCAGGGTATCCCACACTGCAGATTTCTGTGCTCTCTTTTCCCATCTGCTTATCTTTCGCCATGGTTCTATGCAGAAAGGGACAGCTTTTAAGCATTGTGCTCCTGGAACAGCAGACTCCTTCTTTATAGTGTTTTCTGTATTCAAAATTTAAATCCTCTTTCTTTTGGTCAGAATTGTTGTATTATGTCCATACATGTGAAAAGTCATGCTATTGGTAACTATAAAAAAACCTTACAATTTAAAAATTCACCAGCACTCTTTCCTGCCATCTATATCTCCATAAATATAGATATAGATTTAGAGGATATAGACATAGATATGTATGTATGTATGCATGTGTATGTGTGCATGTATGTATGTATGTATGCATGTGTATTTGTGTATATAATACATATATGATATACATACCAACAAAGTTGGTAAGCAGATTATTCAGGAACAGCACAAATCTATCAGCAAGCTTGGAAAAAACGATCCAAAGTATTTTACACACATATATATGCATGAATATTATGTATATATAACATATCATATATAGTTATGTTTATATTTATATATGTATACATAATTATATGTTATATATACATGTATTATATAATGTATGATTATATATTATATAATATATAATTATACACACAATTTTATGTATAATTATATATTAACATAATTATATACATACATTAAATATATGTAATATATTAAATACATATATAGTAAATATATTACATATTTAATATATATTTATGTATATATTATATATATATGCATACATACATTTTTCCCAGGCTTGCCGATAGATTTGTGCTATTCCTGTCACGTTGAATAACCTGGTTACCAACTTTGTGTGTTCATAAGCAGTTAACAAGCCAGGAATTAGAACAGTATTAACTAGAGCAATTGATGATTAAATATATATAGTCTTAAACTAGTTACTGCTGTGCTCTAAACACCTAAGTCCTTGGCCAGAGTGTCTGAGCACATTAGTTACACATATTCAGGCCCATTTAGGCCACATTTCTTTGTGGCCTTTAAATGGTGCCTGAAAATGCTTATTAAACCTTGTCCTTACATAAATATTTCTATATCCAGTGTCATAGTGGAAACACATTTGCATACATTGGACATCATTGGCCATCCATAGATTCTGGGGCAAGGCTATTGCTCTCTCAGCAACTTTATGTTAGCCGTAGATTCTTTATTTTACCCTGTGTGAGCCATAGATCCTTTATTTGTGGCAGAAACTAAAAACCTCTATAGGACAATGGGCCTGAAAATGAGCTTTAGAGCATAGTAATTTACACATATATCATCAAGGCAAGCTACAAACATAATCTATGGGAACCTTCGGGCCTCCAGCTTTTAATAAGGCAAGCAACAAGTCAAGTTTTACGTGAGAGATATTCAGTTTCAAAATGTTGATAAGAGACACTGTTCTGTATAGTAAGCACCCCACAGAAATACTGTGTGCAAAAGTGCCCACAGATTCCCAGCTGGCAGAACTGTGTCTGTAAGTTTTCTCTTTACTATGTAGCACTCTGGGAATTAAAGTCCACCAGCCATAAAGCTTGCTCCTGTCACAGCCAACCACAACTGTCTCTAATTAGTTCTGGTTTGTAGCTTCCAGACACAAGTATCCAAACACACAATCAGTCCAGTTTCCCCATCTGGTTCTGCAAAATGCAATGCATAATGTCTTTCTATGATGATAAGGGAAATAAATCACATATACACACACAGAAATACATACACACACACTTATCTGTTATAACATACATACATACACCATTTTCTTCGAAGGAGGGAGATGCATTTTTCCATATCAGTAAAAACTACTAAGTTTTATGACCACCAACCCCTAAGAAAATAGTAGACGAAGCACAAATTCCAGAAGAACAGAAAAAAGCTACTATTCTCATTATGAACACCATGAATTTTATGTTTTGTTCATCTCAGTAAGTCTATATCATGATGTCACACTGGACAAATCTAAATAATGAACAACTCCCAATATGTGAGCCTCAACCACACTCATGCCCTCTGAGGTCACATCCCACCACCAAGGACATACTCTACCTCTATGTTTCTCATATACTCCATTCTGCCTTGTTGCTCTCACTACTCTATTCAGAGATATCACTTGGAGCTGGTACATTAGCATGATTCTCCAGGTCCTGCACTTTGGAGGGATTTAGAACCACAGCAGGAAGAAGCAGAGATAAAGAACTAGTGTCCGATAGTAAGATCTCAGCATGCAAAAATAACTTAACCTTGACTGTCTTTCATCCTTAGGAAGACCTATTCCTAACACCTCTGCCACCTACCAAAAGCTTTTCTTGATCCTCTTATATCTGTTGATTGAGAATGTTTTTTGTGTTCGTTTTAAACAAATTTTACCTTCAGAAAGATATGAAGGTAATGGGAATATTTTACTATGTCCCAGTCTCCACACCTCCTAAACATGGACATGATCCTCCTCACTATCTCCTTCCCACCTCGCTTTTGTGGGGTTCACAGCCAGGCTCTCTCAAATGTGCCTCCAACACTGTAAGCCCCCAGACTCACCCCCTTGAAGTCTAAAAATCTAAGCATCCAAAGGAAAAGAAATCTAAAACAATATCAACTTTAACACGTAAATTGATAAATGCCCTTTTCTCTCTCTTCTTATCAAATATAAGTATTTAATTATGTGTCTGTACTTAGACTAGACTGAAGGCACAGTTCCTGCTGTGTAGACATGAAATAAATGTTAGGTGAAGGAAAATATAAAGTAAATGAATAGCTGGATCCATTAGCCATCATAGTGCATTTGCCAGTGTTAATAGCATCCACTCCTGGGTAGTACATTTCTCTTTGCACTTCGTACCTCATCCCAATGCCTCATCTTTTTCTTTGCAAATCTCCACTCTCTCTCCACTAATGTTTAACAATTAAAATTTTCAAAATCATCACAATGTTCTTTGTCATTTGTCTGTCTCTTGATTAATATGGCTTAGTCAAGCTTTTCTTTCAGCTCTCTGAGCATACCTGTTCACATATTGCCTATATTTGAACAATTTTAAAATGTTGATAAGAGACACTGTTCAGTTTTTAAATGTTAAGAGACACCATTATCTCTTATCAACATTTTAAAATCAAACATTTATACTTGCACAATAGCATATACTTGAAATGCAATTTCTGCACCCCAGTGTCATTTATTCTAGCCAATCACTATTCACCATTCACCTTCAGGTCTCAGCTTAAAATTGGTTTTTTTAGGGATACTTAAAACAAGATCAGGAGCCTCAATTGCCATAGTACCTCCATAATACTTTTCATAATTATAATTGAATAATTATGATTAGGTTTATTATGTTTATTATTAGTTTCTCTCATTGGACAGTAAGCTCTTTGAGGAACTTCAACAGCAGGATTGAGTGAGGTGATGTGGACAATCTCCACCAACTATAAACTACAGAATGGCTAGATGAAATTTTAACTATATATTCAAACTCAAAAAAAAGGGAAATAGAAATCCGTGAGCATACAAAACAATGAGATGTTAAAGAGAAAAAAATAATCATAGCATTAAGCAAGAGTTAACCTCTCCAAGAAGAAGTAAAGTGATGACAACAAAAGCATAAAGCCTCAGAGGAAAGACATGGGCAAAAACTGTTGTACAGTTGTTATTCTAGATATGAGTTAGTATAATAACACTTAAAGGTAGACTAAGAGTTCCATAAGTTAAGAATGTATACTATAAATCCTGAAGCAATCACTTAAAAAGGTTGCAACTTTAACATGCTTCTTTATGCCAATAAATTCTAAAGTTTAGATAAAATTAGCATATTTCTTTCTTTCTTTCTTTCTTTCTTTTTTTTTTTTTTCAGATGGGGTATCATTCTATTGTCCAGGCTGGAGTGTAGCAGTGCAATCTTGGCTGACTGCAGCCTTGACTTCCCAGGTTCAAGCAATCCTCCCACCTCAGCCTCCCAAGTAGCTAGAACTAGAGGCACATGACACCATGCCCAGTTAATTCTTGTATATTTTGTAGAGATTGGTTTTCACCATGTTGCCCAGGCTGGTCTCAAACTCCTGGGCTCAAACAATCTGTTTGTCTCGGCCTCCCAAAGTGCTTGGATTACAAGTACGAGCCACCATACGTAGCCAAATGGATATTTCTTGAGAAACACAAGCTACCAAAGCTCATTGAAGAAAAAAACTAGATCATTTGAATAGCCCTATGTCTATGATAGAATGTGAATGTGTTATTAAAAACCTTCCCAAAATGAAAACTACAGGCCCCAAATCCTTCACTGGTGAACTATACCATGTATTTCAGGAGAAAATAATAAAAGTTCTACATAAACTCCTCCAGAAAATTAAAGAAGACAGGATACTTTCCATCTTATTTTATCAGTATTAGCCTGATTACAAAACCCGGCAAAGACATCATGGAGAACATGATTATCCATGTGGAAAATCCAAAAACATGATTTAAAAAGCTATCAAAACTAATAATTGAGCTTTTACAAGGTTATAGGATATAAGACCTGTCTGAAAAATCAATTGCATTTCTATATACTGATGATACAGTAGTTTCTTAAAATATTAAACATACATGGCATGTAACCCACTTCTGGGTATTAGAAATGTAATCATATAACTCTGCAAAAACTTGTACTTGAAGGTGTATAGCAGTTTTATTTGTAACAGCCAAATATTGGAAATAATCCAGAGCCTCATCAATAGGCGAATGGGTAAGCAAACTGTGGTACATCCATATAACGGAATACTACTCAGCAATAAAAAGTGATAAGCTATCGTTACACTAAAAAATGTGAATTTCAAAATCACTTTACTGAAAGAAGCCACAAGAAAAGAATACACATTGTATTTTTATAATTCTATATATATTGAACTCCAGAAGATGAAAAGTATTATATAATGACAAAAAGCAGATCAGTAGTTACTTAGGAATCAGGGGTAAGGAGAAGTAAGGGAGACAGAGAGGAATTACAAAGGAACAGAAGGAAATTTTTGGAATTTGCAATGAATATGTCTACTATTTTGAGGTGACAGTTTAATGGATACATACATTTAGTAGTTTTATCAGAATGAATATTTTATAAATATACAGCTTATTATAGGTAAATTAAACTTGAATAAGGCTATAAAAATAATCAAAGGAATGGAAATGACAATTTTTTAAAAGTTAGTAAATTTTAAAATACCTAGATGTGAACAAGTACCAAATAGAATTTTTTAAAATTAAAAACGTAGTCATCAATTTTGAAAACTTAATGGATGAGTTATAAAGCAGACCAGCTCCATCAGAAAGCAAATTAACAAGGTGTAAAAAAGATATAAGTATATTATCCAAGTGGCAGCTCATATAGCTAAATATATGAAAAGTATAAAAGAATCATTAAATGATATGAAGGGGAAATGATGAGATATGACATATATCTCAAGAATTCAGAAAAGAAGAGATATAATGGGTGAATTATAATATTTGAAGTTATAAGGCTGAAAATTTTCTAAGATTTGAGAAATAAGTAAATTTAAAATTGATGAATCACACCAATAACAAGAATTACAAAGAGAAAATAAATGTCAATCTAGAAAATTCTATAGCTAGCTAACTAATCACTTAAAAATCAACACTAATGAAAATCTTTCAGACCAAGATTGAGAGAAAGTCATTGGTGAAAGAACTACTAAATACTATTCTTCAATAAGAAGGAAATCAAATACAGATGAAATGAGTGTGTTGCAAGAAGCAATAGTGACCAAAGAAACTGGTAAATGTGTAGATAATTCTAAACAAGCATTGACTGAAATTGGGAGGAAAAAAAGGAAAACAATGACTGACATTAAGACAGTTAAAAACAATTTAAATAATAGGTAATAATCTCATGAAAATTAGGAGGGCAAAGGCCATCAGTAAACTATTACAAATTCCATATGCTGATTTGGAGGAGCACAAACATGTTTATGAATTTGGGGCTTTGTTAAGTGAAACATTCATATTAATACTTAAAGATAACTGCCCAAAAACAAGTAAAAGCAAAGTCTGATACAGTTGACACAGATAACATTTTTGCTAAATAGGATTAAAAATAGGTGAACTGAACTTCAATAAAGCTATAAAAATCATCAAAAGAATGAAAATGACAATTTTTTTAAGTTAGTAAATTGCTAATGACGGTTATTTACTTTTCGAAGTTAGTGAATACATTGCTTGTTATTTTCTATATTTCTCAAAGCATACCTGTATTTTCTTAATGTGATATTACTTCTCTTATTGAGCTTCTTAAGTACAAGGATTCCCAGAAACAGAACCACTAGGATACGCAGTTGGATTGCGTGATCTTGGGACTGTCCAGTAGAGGCAATGAGGCAGTACAGGATGATGCCTATTAGCACAGGCTTAGAAGTTGGAACTCCTGAAGATAAATTCCAGCTCTTTCATTGATTAGTGGAATGGTCTTGAGACAGTTACTTAACCTCTGATTATCATAGGTACCTTACCTAAAATGCTATCGTCCTTAAGTGTTGCCATTATTTAATGACATAATTCATTGAGAAAGTGCTTAGTAAGGTATCTGGCATATTGTAGGCATTCAAATAATGGCAGTTTCTGTTATTTCTGCACCTCCATGTCTTTTCCTGGACATGTTGACGATTTATGAGAACAAGTGTCTGATCACTTGGTGAGAAGTAAGTGCTAACTTGCCCAGGACTGATCTCTTTTATTCACATCTCCCAGAAAAAGAAGCTACCTCCTCCAAATTTCGTGGATGCTAACTATGGCTTAGGACTTAAGACAATCAATCCCGGCCAACCCAAATCTCCTATCCCACACACAATGTATCAAGTGAAGGGCAGGCATCAAGGAAGCTGATGTAAATCTTTCTCCCAGATTGCCCAGATGTACAGATTCAACTCCACGGCTCAGAACTCAGCTTTTTGACCACAGAAGGGACAGGCTGGTTCTCCATCTAACACTATCCCCAAACTGGCCAGACAGGACTGGAGTTAAGGTTCTGCCATGACATATTATCATGGCATCCACACCACTGAGCTCATCAAAGGAGAGCCCAATGCTTCCCTAATCATGTGGTTTGTAATCCTCAAAGCCCACAGCCTCACCCCTGGTCCTGCTAGATCCCTATGTGCCTCCCTGGGATGCAATGGACAATGATGAACCTGCACACTGCTACTGCCCTACCCTCAGAAAGTTTTCCCCAACGAACACTGCCCTAACAGGCTTTGTGTGAGTACTGCCTAGCCATTTGCCCCTGTCTATGTGACAATCCACTAACCAGACCTAAGACACAGATGTTAAATTATGTGGATTCTACTCCTACTGGCTCTCACCTACCTTCCCTGAAACACTTCAGGCAATCACAACCCTGGATATCTCTTCAGGAATCAGCTCTGATGTCTTCTTTGTTCTGCCTCAGGCACCAACAAGTCTTTGCTCACCTTGCCCGTATCAGTTCTGTGGCTGCCTAATCTGTCCTATGTCCTCTACTTCCTTTCCCTGGCTAGATACATTGATAACTTTATACTACAACTAAGGTCTTATTTGGTATTAAGCAAGGAAACCAAGGTCTTCCTCATTCATTGGGGAAGTTGGAAAGCAGGGATCAGATGGATTGTCTACTGCATAATCACAATACAGCTAGTTGAGGCAACTACCGTGAAAAACAGGAAAAGGTCTATTAACCTCAACCTGCCAGTGTCTAAGTACCCAACATAGCATGATAGTGAACCAATTAATGAGCGATCAATAAGTATAAAATGGTGTTTGAACAAATTATATAGAAAATAGTCAGAAATGCAAGATTCATGATATTGGTCTGGGCAGTAATTTCTTGGATATGACACCAAAAGCATAGGCAACAAAAGCAAAAATAGACAAATGAGATTGCATCAAACTAAAAAGCTTCTGCACAGCAAAGGAAGCAAACAACAGAGGGAAGAGACTATCCACAAATCAAGAGAAAACGTTTACAAATCATACATCAGATAAGGGATTAATATCCAAAATATACAGGGAACTCAAACTACTCAGTAACAGGAAAACCACCCTATATAAATATGGTCAAAGGACCTGACAGATAGTTCTCAAAAGAGACACATAAATGGCCAACAGATATATTTGAAAGTGCTCAGCATCTCTAAGCACCAGAGAAATGCAAATTAAACTACAATGAGATATCACCTTACACCTGTTAGATTGGCTATCTATCATAACATAAAAGAAACAAATGTTAATGAGAACGTGGGGAAAAGGGACTCTTGTCCACTGTTGGTGGTATTGTCAATTAGTACAACAATTTTGGAAAATGATATGGAAGTTCCCCCAAAAATCTAAAAATAGAATTTCACATGATCCAGCAATCCCACCCACCTCTGGATATATATCCAAAGGAATTGAAGTCAGTATGCTGAAGAGATGTCTGCGCTACCATATTTGTTGCAGCATTATTCACAATACCCAAGATATGAAAACAGTCAAAATGCCAATCAATTGATTAATGGACTTTTTAATGTGATATAAATTCACAACAGAATACTATTTGGCCTTTTAAAAGCAGAAAATTTGTGACAACATAGATAAACCTAGAGGACATTATGCTAAGGGAAATAAACTAGGCACAGCAAAACAAATACCATGTGATCTCATTAGATGCTGAATCTAAATAAGTCCAATTCGTGGAAGTAGCAAGTAGAATGACGGTTACCAGAGGCTGAGGGAGTGGGATAGGAAGGGGGAGATGCTGGTCAAAGGACACAAAGTTTCGTTTAGACAGGAGAAACAGGTTCTGGTGATCTATTGCACAGCATGGAGGCTATAGTTAATAATAAAATACTTTATATTTCAAAATAAATAAAAGAGAGAATTTTAAATGTTCTTGCCTCAAATAAATGATAAATATTTGAGGTGATAAATATGTTAATTAGCCTGATTTGATTACTCCACAATGTATATGTATATCAAAGTATTACATTGTAACCATTAAATATAAATAATTACTATATGCCAATTAAAAATAAAATAAAACATTTAAACAGAAATAGGGATTCTAAAAATGCAAGATTCATGTTTGCAACAAACTAGGTAATTCAAATAACAGGCTAATCAATCATTTGTTTAACCGTGGATGGTATAGATTGTTTTCTTTTTAACCAAGAGGTCAAATGCATATAGCAGATTGGGGCCTTTTAAATGCAGGAATATAGAAACATCAGACATCATTACACAGACATGAGTTTAGTTCCTCTGCTTTCTACCTCCATCTTCTATTCATTCAACAAATATGTATCATGCACTAGTCTAAACGACCCATAAAAATGGGGTGGAAATTCTGGGGTGCTGTTTAAATCTTTGATGATTCCATATAAGAAACAATAAGCAATATCTGTATTACCACAAGAGAAACTCAGTCTGGAAATACTGACTTCAGAGAAGAATTTTGCATAAGTCATGTCCAGCGGGGTGACTTACATCATTAGTGATGTAGCAGAAGTTGCTAAGGTGGAGGGGTCTCTCCCTGAGGCAGCTTGGTGCTGCAGACCCCACAGGCAGAGTCACAGCAGAGCTCTGCTGCAGAAGTGCCTGGAAGGTCACTTCTCTGCCCACCCAAACCTGTGTGCAAAGAAACCTGGTGGCTATTTTTTCAGCTTGAACAAACCTTTGACCTGATGGCCAGAGGAGCTCTTTCTGTAAATCTTTACACCTAAACAAAATTCACCTGTTGACTTGCAAGGAAACAAATTTTTTTAAGTGCTTTAAAAAAATTAACTAATTCATATCATGAGAAAAATCTCACCTTAATTCATCTGAGGGCTCATCTATTCAATTCCTCAACCCATTCTATGGTCTTTATTAATTATCAAAAATTATTTATGCACTGGTTATTTAGATAGTCGGCTAAGTTCTTATGGAAACAAGAAAACATATTTTTTAAAATTTGCCAAAATCTGCTGTTCCCTTTCCCTCAGAAGCACAGAAAGTGAGTTCTTGTGGTTTCTTAGATGGATGACAGATTTCTATCTAATTAATCCAGAGCCCTGTGTATAGAAATGACTGCAAAGCAAACATGTCTATTAACAAAAAGCAGTGATTACTGGTTGGCACTGGGCCAGCAACTCTACATAAGCAATGAACTGATGCGTACAACTGTCTCCGTGCCATATGGGTTCTGCTGTAGCAGTGAATTTGATCCAATGTAAGGTTAAGAGATGTCAAATTTAACTGGGTTTAATTGATACTGGTAAGAGATTCTAAATAAAGAAACAGTGTGTGCACCATCAGAAACAGGCAACACGTCAGGCTCTATCCTCCCAGTTTGTTGGCAACTCAGTTACTGCCAGACATTCAAATTAGTTTTCAAATTCAACTTTCTCAAATACGATTTTTTGTGGAAGTTGGGTTAACAGGTTTCTCGGCAGCTAATTGGGGCCGAATATTATGTCATAATATAATTACGTCTGCGGTTACTTCTCTCTTTATCACAAAGTTCTTGTTTACACAAACCATGTAGAAAACTCAAATTCAGCATGCCCATTATGAACTCACTATTCTCTCCAAACTCACTCTTCCATCTGCATCTGCTGTTCAGATAAGGGTCCCTCGATAACCAAAGAGAAAGATTTTAAAGTCATCTTGACTCCTCTAACTTTCTTATCTTCCACTAACCCCCATAAATTCAACTTCACACATGTCCCTTACATGAGTCCATTTCTCCCCACTACCAACTGTCCCACCTTCACCATGTCTCCCCTGAGTTGTAATAGCTTCCTAGTGGAATGCCCACCTATCTAACCATTCTTCCCAACTGCCAGACACTTCCCTGTTTAAAACCCCCAGTATTTGTTTTCCGTATCTCCTAAGAAAGAAATCAGACTTTAGAGTCCCTTTTGCTATACCTGCACCTGCCCACTCACTGTCAACCTCCAGCATCCCCTTGATCCAGACACCCTGGCTTCTTATCCTACCCTCGGCATGTATGTGCAAGCATTTTTGTGCTGTTGCCTCTGCTTAAAACACCACCCTTAAGTTTTTCCTGAAAATTAAGAGAGGAAAAGCTCAAATCTTACTTTTCTGAGAAGCTTTTTCCACCCCAAGCAGAACTCACCACCCTTTTCTGTACTCCCACAGCTCATTGTTCATAACTTTATTATAGCACTGATGCGACGCATTAGAGCTGCGTTTATGTCTAACTATCCATCTCGATTACGAGTCCCTGTGACTCCTATCCATCTCAGTTATGGAAAATCATGCCGTTTATCTTCATACAGCTGAGTTCCCCACAGTGTTGGGTCTGACTCTGTGATGGCGGAGTGAGGAATACACAGAAGGGCACATCCAAGCCATGTGGACAGGCTGATTGAACCCACTATAACAACCGTATCTCACCCGCAACATGACAGGAGATACCTCCTCTCATCCAGGGGATGGACTCCATTTCAACCAGGTGCATCTTACCAATTAACAATGACAACCACAAATGTTTATTGAGCACTACATTTTGCTCAGCACTTTACAATCATTACTTCATTTATTATTCACGAGTGTCCCATAGGGTGAGGATTTCTCTCTGCTTTTTTGGTCTTTTGTCTAGGACATGGCACGTGTAAATATTGTTGATGAACAGACAAACTATGTAGCATATTATTACCTTTACTTCACTGAGAAAGAAACTGAGATGCAGAGATGTTAAACAACTTGCCCAAGTGCTGTGGACTGAATTGTGTCACCCAAAGATTCACATGTTAAATCCCTAACCCCAATGCCACTGTATTTGGAGATAGGGCTTTCAGAGGAAAATTAAGGTTAAACGAGTCCTAGGGCTTGATAAGTTTGGTGATTTTATGAGAGATAAAGAGAGAGACACCTGTCTCCACTTGCATACACCAAGGACAGGTCATGTGACAACACAGCAATAAAGCAGCAATCGCAAGCCAGGAAGAGCACCGCACCAGAACCTGACCATGCTGGACTCCTGATCTCAGGTTTTCAGCACCTAGAAGAACAAGAAAATAAATTTCTGATGTTTAAGCCACCTAGTCTATGCTATTTTCTATAACAACCCAAGATGATTTAGACACTAGTTATTTAGGAAAATTAGGAAATAGGAAACTCAAAATTTTAACCTAGATTAACAGATTTCAGAAGCTTTATCCAGTCACTATGGAGTATTTATCAAAGTATGTGCTGTGACCCACTAGTGGTTCTGAATGCAATCTACTGGACTACCATCAGCATTTTTTCTAGAAGTTGAATAGACAGGTATAGAATACAATTGAAGAGAAGAGAAAATATCAGAGTGTGTCACCGTTTAAAGTAATATAAGTAATCCTTGAAAAGCATGTCACTTTTTTTGAGATGGAGTCTCACTCTGTCACCCAGGCTGGAGTGCAGTGATGCAATCTCAGCTCACTGCAACCTCTACCGCCCAGGTTCAAGGGATTCTCCTGCCTCAGTCTCCCAAGTAGCTAGGATTACAGGTGTGCTCTACCACACCTGGCTTATTTTTGTATTTTTAGTAGAGATGGCGTTTCACCATGTTGGCCAGGCTGGTCTTGAACTCCTGACTTCAGGCGACCCGCCTGCCTTGGCCTACCAAAGTGCTGGGATTACAGGCATAAGCCACTGTGCCTGGCCCATAAGTCACTTTTTAAAGTAAGACTTAAAAAACATAAGCATTACTTTATAAAACCTTTGTTCCAGAAATGTGGAGGGGAGGTGTAGGGGGCATATGCACCCCAATGTGATATGTATCTCTCAGTGTGAGTTTTATCAAAAATATTTTTATAAACACTGTGTTTTTGCCATAGTCTCACAAATAGCCCATCCATCCTATCTCTAGCCAGACCCCTTCTGATATAAGGAAATATCATGTACCCATAGGTGAGTCCTGATTTTCATACTGCTTGCACAATTTTCCTCTTGGTCATAGCTCATCCCAGCATGACAGGGTTTGATATTTAATCTCTACACATCACACATATATGTTCCCTTACTTATTTTGTGCCCATGTTTTTTTCTTGCAACAGTGGAAGCTGACCACAGCTTGACTGTCCATCCTTACTCCCTGTTTTCTACAATTCTTAACTCAGTCTGTATCCCTGCAGCACTCTTCTAAGGGCTTATCCATTACAAATGCACACTAAATGCATGTACAATAATTCAACTAATTGATCCAATCAAGTAGATTATATCCATTTGAGAGCTTCTGTTCAGTCCCAAAAGAGCCCAGATTCAGTCATGGAGAAATCAAGCAGGCATTAGCTCTGATTCTGGAAAACTTGGGTTTTTGTTCCTAGAATCAAAACATCAGTAAGTTCTGTTTAATACTGAGACAATGTAAACATCTATAATTTTCTTTCTGGCTCAGTCGTGATCTCTATATAGTAGTCAGGCTCATTGTGGTGGGGGAGGGTCTGGTATACTCACCCAAGTGATATAGGCACAAGTGACAGCCACCTCAAGGACCATATCTGGGAATGGGCCATTTGAGTAGCTGTCACCACAAAGACAATCTTGTCTGGGTCCTGAGTAGCGAGACCGGACATTCTGCAGGACAGGCTTAAGGGGTGCCGGTCAGTACCACGGACAGTTCCAAGTGTACCAGACTGACTTCAAAATAGCAGGAATCCCTTTGATGTGTAGTCAGCCCCAGCATACTTGGCTTATTGCCTCTCCAATGTACAGCCCACTCCACACAGGTGCCTCAAACCGCAATGGACTTTTCAGTGTCAGAGATCATGTGGTACTAGGCCCAGGAGTCCCTTTTTCCAAGGTCTGGAGATATTGCTTCCTCCTCTGGGTCTAGACAGCCCCTCAAATGAGGAAGGGGAAGAAGAGTTGGGTTCAGTTCTCCCCCACCCCTTGATTTAACATCATTTTTTTCCAATGTCCTATATCTTCTGTCACCCAGGTCATTACCTAACACAGGTAGGAGTTAGGGGAGAGAGTGTCTGGCCTATCTGTAAAGTATATTTATTAATTTTCTGATTGCCCAGCATCCCTTCCAACTTAATTTAGTAATATATCCCAACTTTTGGTGAGCTACTTCTCCCCTCACAGTATGCTACGTCTATTAATCAAGATGGCTCATCATCACCAGGTAACTTGGCAGACATGTGACTCATCTTGGACAATCAGATGCTTCCTTCCTAGAATTAGAAGATAAGAATAATAGTAAAATAGTCAGAATTTCCTTATTACTGGTAAATTCTTGACCCTGAAAAGACAGTTGACTAGTTCCTTCTATCAAGACCCTCTGAGGCTTCATGTTTCCTGTCTGTTCCGAATCTGGATCTTTAATCTCATAAGCAACTTCCCTATCTTTCTACAGACATCTCTTTTGCCTAAATTAGCCAGTATTAGTTTCTATTGCTTATAACCAAAAATTCCTAACAGTTTCATCTACTAAGGATAAAGGCTATGCCTGGAATCTTGAGATGGAAGGCAGAGAGGATAATAAATTTATAATTGGCAGTTAAGCCCAACTAAGAGACTATGAGCCAAGACTATATGAGATTTATTTCTAAATCCTTATACACCTTAGAACATGCTTTATGCATAGTTGGTATTCAAAATGTACCTGTTAAGTTGGGGCATATATAAAAATCTATAAAGTGAGCATGACTAAGAGAGATAGATGGATGCTGGTTAAACATTATTGTGAATAGTACATAGTTTGGAGGCAAGAAACAGCTCTCAAAGAAGTTACCGTTACCTCTTCACCTCTCTCTCTCCCTCTTCATATCCCTCTCACTTTTAACAATAAATACAAATTTCAAAGCCTCATCTTAGCTCTCTCATTTGTTAGGGCATCTGTTATACCATGGAGTAAAGCATTGGAGCAAAGTAAAATAAAATTCATGTAAAATAAAAGCTTTTTCAAAGAATTCCTAAATTTTGATCCTTTCTGATATTCCCCTGACTCCAGTTAATAAAAATAGCTACAGTTAATAAAACATTCTATCCACTCCTTTTCAATGCTGCCTATTATTCTTGAATGCTCAAAAGCCCCAGGCTCCCAGCCAGGTCAAAAGGTTTCACAAAACATCCACGAATTATTTCGAAGCAGTGAGACTCCCACAGCATGCCTCCCCGGAAACTGTAAGGCAAGAAAATCCATCCTCTCTTTCTGAACGAAAGTCAGAATTCACAGGAGGAGATATAAAGAAACCACCAGATAAAGGTTTATTCTTATTTTGCACCTTTAGTCTGTAATCCCAGGTACACCCCTCACCTAAGTAGGAGCATTCCTTCCCAGGAGGAGAATCCCAGCGCACTGTCTATGACAATGTATTTTCAACATTTTTTATAACAACCACAAATTCTATTTTTAAAAACAATTCCATTCTTCGATATGCTGGAGGGCATTCATAGTTTTCTCTCCCAAACACTGAGGGGAGAAAATTCTCCCACCTTAGCCCTTTGGTCTTTTCTCTTTCAATCAGACTTTAGCAGGTTCAAGTTGAGCCTGCTAAAAAAGGAGCCTCTGTTCACTCCCCTGTCAAACCAAACCTTTCTGCACAGCCCTTTGGCTTTGCTGGATGTTGTTATAAGACCCAGTCCTTACAAGCAACACAGTATTTCCAGCCTGAGCTCTCCACAATTTGATTCCTCATCCAAAATGTAGTATACTATAAGAGACATACCATGGCTATAAGATTAATGATAGCCATAGGGCCCACTCATCCATCTCACAGGGCCTACACTATGTGTTACTTAGCAGTATGATGTAACCTGGCCTGGGGAGTTCCAACTCTGGCCCAAAGATTACCCAGTCTCTGTGATAACAGGTTGCCCTAGAGAAAAGGCCACCTCAGTACAGATGCAACTTTCACAAACTTTAAAACAAAGCTTACCCTTGCAAGAATAGTTTAAACTCCCTTTATGAAATAAATACCTGGTAACTGGCCCAGACAGCATACAGGTATAAGAAAGGGGGAAGGATCCCGCAAACTCTGAGAATGGTATCCAAAGGAAAACCTCCCCTCCTTCAGGGGGTCATCTGACCTCTGACTATATCTGGTCCATGCCACCGTGAGAGTGCTACCAGAAGAAACTGCCTGAACACCAGATGGTGCCTGATTCTTATCTTTGATGCAAATCAGACCAAACAGGGAAAAGTCACCCCTGGGGAAGCTGGTTAACCAGGCCCACCTGACAGCCCCACACATCACATAAAACTGATTCTTTGTGTGTGAATTGCGACTTTAGAGTGATACCCTTAAACCCCAAACTGCCATATCTGCTAATATACATAATTCCTCCCTGGTTTAGTCCTGACCCACTGGAAGAGTGGGCAGTAGATTCTTCACTGGCATTGCCAACAGCAAAAAGGCTATGAAACGCAAAAGATAACAAGTTGCAGGGAAGAACAACAGAGCTATGCAAACCACCCTGCTGTGATAGCTGCATTTTAAAACCAAATCAAGTTACTTAGCAAATAGAATCCACACTCTCCCATGAACTCAAAACACTGAATAACTAATTAATATTTTCATTGCTCTGGCTATGATGCCTTTAGCAAGTTTGTGATAGTTTTGCCAGATCAAGTATTCAGAACTATTTGCTTTATAGATTTATAGATTTTTTTAGTCAAATTACTCTTTATCCTGGTCTGAAGAATCCTGAAAGTTGGGGGAAATGGTGGGATATTTTTCTTCTTTGTTGCTAACACATGTTTGTACATAACGATTTTTTCAAAAACAATTTTAAGCCAAGTAAATATTAGGAGCACTACTTCCCAAGTCCAGAACATTTCACATTCATTCATTTACAAGATATTTCTTGAGCACCTGCTTTCTGTCAGGAATGGTAGTAGGCTCTATCCTGGAAACTGTAAAACAGACATAGGATGAATTTTTAAATATCTGTCTTTTTGAATGTGTTACTGGTCATCTTTGCCTTGCAAAACAATCTCTTTTATTAGCATAAAGTCTTTTTATAGACATTGCTTTGCTGTCTTATTTATTTGCAAAATTAGAGCTTTGTGAGAGCCTGCACTTCTACTAAGGTTCCTATTAGACTTGGGTTTTTAAGAATTATGATCTTTTATAGCAGCACAATTGAGTCTCAAGGCCTGACTTTTCTACAGCAGTTTCAGTCACAACAAAAACTTTATTATAACAAAAAGCATGCCAAAGTCCTGCTGATGGCAGGTCTAGAGGCAGTGTTCAGTTGACCTCTAAATGCCTTCCTGCTGGCTGTGACCAGGAGCCACAGGAGCTGGTAAATCTCCATGGCAGGTTTTGCAGCTGTGGTCCCTCCCTGACTGTGATGGTTAATACTGAGTGTCAACTTGATCGGATGGAAGGATTCGAAGTACTCTTCCTGGGTGTGTCTGTGAGGGTGATGCCAAAGAGATTAACATTTGAGTCAGTGGGCTGCAAGAAGCACAGCCACCCTCAATCTGGGTAGACACTATCTAATCAGCTGCCAGCAAGGCTGGAATGAAGCAGGCAGGAGAAGATGGAAGAGCAGATTTGCTGTCTTCTGGCCTTCATCTTTCTCTTGTGCTAGATGCTTCCTGCCCTCGAACATCAGATTCCAAGTTCTTCAGCTCTTGGAATCTTGGACTTATATCCGTAATTTGCCAGGGACTCTTGGGCCTTTGGCCACAGACTGAAGGCTGCACTGCTGGCTTCCCTACTTTTGAGGTTTTGGGACTCGCACTGATACACCACTGACTTCCTTGGCTCATCGACTTGCAGCCGGCCTATCATGGGACTTACCTAGTGATCATGTAAGTCAGTTCTCCTTAATAAACTCCTTTTAATATATACATATATCCTATTAGTTCTGTTCCTCTAGATGATAACTACTACACCCACCATCACTGTTTGCAGGTTCTCTTCCAGGAGAGATATTTGCTGTGACCACCATCCTCTATAACCTCTCCTCTAGTTTCTTCCTCAGGATGATCCAAGACACCAGAGAGCTGAAAATTATCTTCCTTTCACCAAAAGTAAAGGGAGGGGAATTGTTCTCAATTCTCCAAGTACAGCTCAATCTCATTCACTGGGGAATCAGAATTTGACTAAATCATGCCCCAACTTTCCCATCTCATTTCCTTCCTGAGGGAATTCTGGTCAACTGCTCTGCTTACTACCTCCCAAATGGGCCCTAAGCTTTCTCATCATGATTTCTTTACTCAAAACATCCTTCCCACCTACAACACCCTTCAACATTCTAACTTGCGTTTAAACCTAACTAAAACCTCATCCCCTCAAAACAGTTTTTCCTTAACTGATTTAGACTGAAATCATCATACTTACCTTTTCACAAATTACAGCAATTTCATGGCTGAAAGATGTTGAGTGTCTGAATTGGGACAGTGGCAACGGGAATGCACATGCAAGAATGGACTCAAAATCTATAACGGTAGTCAAATAAATGGTCAGGGCTTGGTGGATGTTGGTGGATGTTATTATGGATGCCTCTTGCCAAAACACTGCTTGAGAGTGAGGCTAGCACCACGGAGGGAATATAAGCCTTTCCCCTGCAATTTCTACTAGGCACAATATTCAGAATGGGAGGCAGAACTGACCACTGGTCAAAATTCTTAAGATTTTGTATCTTCCCCAAGGAAGTAGAAAGTAAACAAACATTTTAATAGCACAGCGATCTGTTGCTGACTCTAATTACAGTCATCTTTCATTCTGAAATTACTTTTTTCCCCACTGGTTCTTTCATCACCAACGCCCAATTTGAAATCAAAGATAACTGACGTCACCTCTAAAATTTTCATTACTCGAAGTATGGGAAACAGAGGATGTATGGTTCATGCCCCTTGAGTCACACATGTGCATGTCTCAGTCTCTCTTGCCTGAAATAAATTTGCTACAATCACTGTTTTTACAATATGCTAAAGATATATTACCAAAATAAGCTTGTTCCTCCACAGAGTAAGTAAGCCGAAGGCATTGTGTTCCATCTTTACAATGAAATGCAGATTTCTCACTGAAAGACTAATCTCCAGTTTCAAAAGACTGAACAAAATGGTGCTTAAGAAGAATTATAGCTGGTTAAATATAAGCTGCTAAAAACATCCAGGACAAGAATATTCTATGGGTACCAACGCGTTTTCATCTGCTTATGATTTAAACAAATTCCTTTCAGCAGAAGATCATATCCCAGTATTTTCTTCTGAGATCAGCAAACCAAAATCAGGAAGTATACTGACCCAGAGCCTTCTTTACCTAAATGATCTTATTTCTCTACATTTGTATCAGTAAGAGATTGCCTCATATTAGCATGATTGACCCCTCCTCTGGTCTGAACCTACTCACAACAGAATGGAAGAGAGACCCACAGAGCTCCCCATGCTCCTGGTGGGCCACATATGGTCACATTTGCTCAGCATCTCCTCTCAGACCTCTACTCACTGGCAGATACCAGTCCAAGGTCTGCCTAAAACTAGTGACCCATTCCTTCCTTAGAAGACGTAGGGACCAACTTCAGTGACTTCATCCCTGTCACCTTCACAGCCCCATATAGTTTTCTCTATCTGCCAATCTAACCCCATGTCCTTTCCCTTCACTGCCCTCCCAACCCTTTTCAGGGTCCTCTGGAAGTCATGGTCTGTTAGGAGTAAAAACACTTAGAGGCTGGGTGCAGTGGCTCATGCCTCTAATCCCAGCACTTTGGGAGGCCAAGGCGGGTGGATCATCTGAGGTCAGGAGGAGTTCAAGACCAACCTAGCCAACATGATGAAACCCCGTATCTATTAAAAATACAAAAATTAGCTGGACATGATGGTGGATGCCTGTAATTCCAGTTATTCAGGAGGCTGAGGCGGGAGAATCGCTTGAACCCAGCAGGCAGACATTGCAGTGAACCAAGATCCACCATTGCACTCCAGCCTGGGTGACAGAGCAAAACTCTGTCAAAAAAAAGAAAAAAAAAACCTAGAAACTCAATTTCTCTGAATACATCACCTTCTCACGCCAATGAAAATCTCCAGTAGATCCCAAAGGCACCGTTTCCCCCAGTCACTACACTGGTTGTGTTTTTCCTCCGACAACATTTTTCCTGAAGGAGCGGGGAGCTCTCCTCATTGCCTCTTCCAGACTAACACTCCTGACTCCATCCTGTAAACCCAGTCATACCATCTGATACTTCACATTGTTGTAAGAGTCCACCTTCCAACCTGTTGATGACTCTCATTAAATGAAAGAATGGGTCTTTGCTCACCGTCTTCCTCTCCACTTCTGTAACAATGGGGGGTGGTTAAATAATCACATAGATCTCACAGACTTTTGTTCTTTTTGCTGAATTTATCCTATATCCTGCCTCAGCCACTTATTTTCCTGGTCATACCCTGTCTCTTCTCATTGTCAATAACTTCACTCCTTCAAAATATTGGCTTTAAGTGTCGCTCTAATTGCAACCTCTGAGCTTTCCATCTTGATCATTGTTTTTACCACAATTGCAGTAACCTCAGGATATACAAATCTTGGACCTACCACCCTTTCACTTCCCTCCTTCCCCAGTTTAAATTCCCTGGTCCATCTCTAACATCGCCTCGCATATACACTCTCAGCTCTCATCTGCTTATCTTGCCCTTTATGTATGTACTCAGTCAATAAAACCACAATCCTAATTACATTCAGCTGTCCGCCTACTCCACGCCTACACCCAAGCCAATTCTGAAGGCCAGAGGAAATCCCACAATCGTTTGGACTAATCACACTTTAAAATCATGACCACAAACCTTAACAATGTCCTCAACCTTAACCAGGAATTCTGGCATATTGTCCTTGCCAGTTCACTCTCCTGCCCTCTGAGACAAGTTTTTCTCTCACACACTCACTCTTCTTCACTTGAAATTTCAACACGTCCTACACATTGGTCTCTCAACGACATCATATCTTGTTTTACTACGAAAGGAGGAACATCCCAAAGAGAACTTTCTTACCCTGCAACCAAACCTGGCATCCTCTCTGTTGCTGTGCCTGCACCTCACCTGTCCTCCTATAACAGGGCTTGAACTGTCTCTCCTCCTTTCTAAAGCCAGTCTCTCCATCTGTGCAGTGGATCATGTCCCCTCTTGCCCATATAAGGACTTCAGCACAGCAATTGTCTTCATTCTCTCCTGGTTTGTTACCTGATCACACACCTTCCTCCTTTTCCCATTAATTCCACTATCCATTTCTTGGCTTCCATTCACAATAAAACCACTCAAAACATTGCCATGCTCTCTGCATCCACTTCCTCGCTACTCATTATTTCTTGAACCCCTTCCATTCAGGTTAATATCCCCCCATTTCACTAAAACCGTATTTTCAAGGTCGTTAATGACCTCTGCATTGCCAAACTTAATAGTCTTTTCCTAATTTTTGTCTAATTTGACTTCCCAATATCATTTGATTATTTAATTATATCATCATTTGATAATTCCCACTTTTGGGAATATTCTTTCTTGGACTATAGAACATCATATGTGTCTGGTTTTCTTCTTACCTCACTGTCTGTTACTTTCCAATCTCATTTACTGGATTCCTCACGACCACTTGAGGCTCAGCCCTCAGCCCTCTTCTCTATCAGCATTCATATCCCTTAAGTCATCTTATCTCTTCCATTGCTTTCTACACCATCTGTGTGCTGATGGTCCCAAATTTCTATCTCCGTCCCCTGACTTCTCCCATAAACTCCATATATATCCAACTCCCTGTGTGACATCTTCACTTAGATGTCTAATAGGAATCTCTGCAGGTGTACTTCAAAACATACTAAGAATCCCTGCCGTGATGACCAAGAACCATGAGAAGGTTCAATATCAATAGTAATCAGACAGTGACAAACCATAAACACAATGTGATTTTTCCATCACCTCATTATTACCAATTATATTGCTAGGAATATTCACAACCATGTCTTGTGTGCACACTGCACACACTTTTGTTTTTCAACTTGAGATGATGCCAAACTTTTCCAAAATAAATATATATTCTCAGCTGTTTTTGCAATTTTTTATTGTTAACATCACTACTGCCAGTCATTTAAGTTTTGTCATTCTGTTGTGTGTGTGGTGTTATTACATCATCCTTTTAATTTGCATTTTCTTGATTACTGGCAAAGTTGAACACCTTTTCCTTACTGACCAAGCAAACTGAACTATGAGATTTAGGATGCAACTTAGGTGCCTAAGCTATAAAGAAAGCCATGGAAGTGATTACCATAAAAATCAGGGGAGTAGTTACCCTTCAGGGGCAAGGAAGGTAAAATCACCAGAAGAGGACATGCAGAGAGTAAGGGGTTTTCTGAGTACTGATGAATGTATTTTTTGTTCTGTGTAGTAGTTACACAGATGTTCACTTTGTGATAAAACACTGGGCTGTAAAGTCTTGTTTTGTACAATTTTCTACATTTGTTTTATTTCACAGTAAAAAAAATTAAATAGAAGGTTAAGTGAAGCAAACAAATACTATTTGAGTACTTACTACATGCTGGGCCATATGACAAATACTAGGGACCCAAAGATTAATGAGAAAGGTTGTTTCCCTCAAGGTCACCATGAATCACGCGATTAATTGGTGGCAGCCAGAATTGCACCTGGAGCACCGAGAACCGGTGAAAGATGTCAAGAAGGAGGGGGATTTGTGGCAGGCCTCGAAATGTGAGTGGTATTGGATAAGCAAAGAAAAGGAGGGGCATGATGGCCATCTTTAGATTTATGACCAGAGCAACTCCCAGTCTACACACACATTGACACTGACACTCAGATGCCCACAGTCACACACACACTCATGGTGTGCATTTGCTGGAGCTGCTGTAACAAAGTACCACAGACTGGGAGGCTTCCACAACAGAAATGTGCTGTCTCACATAGTTCTGGAGGCCAGAGTCTGAAATCAAGGTGTCGACCAGGTTGGTTCCTTGGAGGCTGTGAGGGAAGGATCTGTTCCAGGCCTCTCTGCTTGGCTTGTACATGGCTGTCTTCTGCCAGTGTCTCTTCACAACCTCTTCCCTCTGTGAGTGGCTCTGTGTCCAAATTTCCCCTTTTATAAAGACAACAGCTTATGGGAGTACAGCCCACCCTAATGTCTCCTTTGAACTTGATTATCTCTACAAATACCTCTCTCCAAACAACGTTGAATTCTAAGGTATTAGGGGCTAAGATTTCAACATAAGAGTTTTAGGGGGACACAATTTTACACATAACACTCAACATATATATGTACTCACAAATGTACACACATCCATGTTCTCCCATACACAGTCACACATACACACACACAATCTCACAATACACATACGCACACCCCTTTACCCTTTCTCACTCATACCAACGCCCTCTCAGGCAGGCAGGCACACGGAGGGTCCCGCATCTGCAGGGGAGTTGCTTCTTCCCGCATGCTGCCGCCCACAGCACCCTGTCTCCTTGGGTGGGAATGTGACCCAAGCCAAGGAAAACAGAGTCTCTCACCAAGCATGAGCCAAACTGGAAGTAAAGGAAGACAGCCCCCCACTGTTGGGTGGCAAATTTGGGAAGATATACACTCAGTTGCTACTGGAAACACTGTTCCACTGTAGTACAGGCCAAGGCCTGTCTGCTGGACAACGAGAGAACCACAGGAGAAAAAAAAAGTGAATCTCGATTCCCACATCCCCGGGCCCCAGCCGTCCATTGGTCAGCTGCACCCTGACTGGCTCACAGTATGGTAACTCCCCTTCCCTGCTCTAGTTTGGTGTAGGTTTCCATCACCTGTAATTCAAAGAGGCCAGAGCTTTGCAATGGAAGTCTAGGAAGCCTGAAGAGACCATGAAGATACAGGGTGAGGGATCAAAATGAACTTGTCACCATGTCTGATGAAAAGCCTTCTCTTTTCTTTTGTTCCATTTTGTTTCACTGTCACAGTTATATACTGTTCTCCAGCCACACCACTTTCTTTCAGTACTTCCCCAACCTCTCTACCCACGGCAAACTTTAAAATCCTCCCTGCTCCTTAAAGATCTCTGTTTATATGTTAAGTCTGTCCAAAAAACATTTCCTGACCACCCTAGGAAAGGCGTTTGCTCTCATAGTACCTTCTAACTCAGAACTTTAATTGCTTTCTTCATAGTCCTTTATCACAGTTGGCAATTATTTTATTTGTATACTATTTACTTAAGTTTATCTCTTCCCCATTCTACTCTAAGCCTGCTAAGGACAGAAACTGGGTGTGTATGTTCCCCATTTTATCCCCCCAAGCCCAGCACCCAGTGTGGCACTGATGGCTGATGCAAGAAAGTCAGGAAGGAAAGAGACAGACAACGAGAGAGGCTGATGGGTTCTCCATCCCGCAGTAACTTCCCAGCTGTGCTCTCTAAAATCCCGGCATTCTGAGAAGACTGTTTCACTGGCAATTTCACCCTAGACTTCTGTACCTCTTGCTCACTGAATGCCATGCTGTTTTACCTCCTGGGTGATTCTTCTCTGTTAGTCTCCCAGGCCGCACACCCACAGGAATGCCCCTGCTGCGTGACCTGCTTGCTTTAACGGCGGGGCAGCTGTGCCTCTTATTTTTAGCGTGCTCACAGGTGTCGCGTATTACCTTGTTTTGTTTTTAGCCAATGACAAAAACATGTTAAGAATTCTTAAGTGACTTCAACAAATGGTAATACTCCCCCACCTTCATTTTTGTAATTTCTTTACCCCAAAGGCTTTCCTCCAAAGGTATGCCATAGGCAATGCTGGATTTCTGGGGACAGAGCAGTGAAGAGCAGTATCATTCTCAAGCACTGAGACATGCAGGCAACTTTCTGTCTGGAGAGCCCTCTTTGGGGCCAACGATATAGGAGTACTTGAAAGTCTTGATTCACAGAATCCTGTTTGAAAAAAAAAAAAAAATTCTGTTATTTGTTGACTTGTTTTTTGTTTTTTGGGTTTTGTTTTTGTTTCAGTTTTTTTGAGACAGGCTCTCGCTCGGTCACCCAGGCTACAATGCAATGGTGCCATCACAGCTCACTGCAGCCTCAACCTCCCAGCTGAAGCGATCCTTCCACCTGAGCCTCCCAAGTAGCTGGGATTACAGATGCTGGCTACCACACCGGGCTAATCTTTGTATTTTTCACAGAGACCAAGTCTCACTATGTTGCCTAGACTGGTCTCTAACTTCTGGATTCCAGTGATCTGCCCACCTCAGCCTCCCAAAGTGCTGAGATTACAGGTGTGAGCCACCGCACCCAGCCAAAAAACCTTTCCAAAGTAAAACACGTGAAAGAAATGACTATGGTTTATTAAGAGAGTCTTAGAAACCAAAGCTTTCATTTACCACAATGACTAGCCCAGGGGAAAAAAAGAGTTTACTGTGGTGTTTGTAAGGTGCCTGAAAACCACGTTTCCTCCTCCCTTTCCTTTCAGATACTCAATCTCTGGGAAACCCAATTGACAAGTTTCTGGCAATTCAACACCATGTAGTATCACACGTCAGAAATCGGTATGGAATGTTATACTCACTTTTCCCGTAACTTCTTACAGCCTTTAAATTGTCATCTCTCTGACTACATTTCTTCAAACAATATTGCCATTTGAGTGGTATCAATCAGACAGGATTGCCCTTTGATGTCAAAACTCTCAGTCAGCCCACGTGAATAAATTCTGATTACTTCTGTATTCTGGAAAGAAAATGTATTTTTTCAGATCACAGTCATGAGCTGTGAGTGAACATTTAATAAAAAATAATATTGACTTCTCATCTGTAGGTGTCTGGTGCTAAATTTAGCGTCTTTTGCTAACAGAACCACCCTAGGCCTAGCTCCTTTTTAACCATGGCCTTAACACTCCACCGCTTTGCCTAATTCCTAATTCTAAGCAACTCCCATGGCCTAGTTTGTTTTGTTGATTTAAAAAATGCGCCAGTTTAAACTTCACATTTCAGGTTTGATTGCTGTGGGACAAACTGGCTCATAAATCTTTGCTCGGCTACTAGTAACTAGGGAGAAGTCGCTTTCTTCAGTAAACATCCCCTGCTTCTCAGTAATAGGGTGCCTTCCATCACCCAGAGGTTTTTTCCTTTTAATTGAGTGTTTGTTGAAGCATGACTCTGAGATAGGAGGCCTATTCAGGAACAGAAATTGCAGCCCGAAGTGCCCATTACTTACCTGAGACAGGGCCTGAGACCAGCTGCACCTTGCAGAGCCTGGACGCCAGGGCGTGTGGATTCGGGCTGCTGGGCCGATTAGCGACATTGCCAAAAATGACAGGGATGCAGGGAGATCAGGGGAGCCTAGGTCTTGGTATTCTCTCCATCACCTGCAAACCTGAGGGATAATAATAATAATAATAAAGTAGGCACTCCATCTTTGCTCCCTCCTCCCCACCAAAAAAAAAAAGCCTCTCCCCAAAATGGAAAATTCAACTTCTCTGCACACCAGAAACACACATCTGTGTTTCCCCGTTTTTTTTTGTTTTGTTTTGTTTTCTTCTCTAGTAGTCAGAAGTCTGCTTCCAAAGCTTCCCCTACCATCCTGATCTGAAAGGAGAAGAGAGCCAACATCTTTTCAATCTCCATTTTGAGCCAGACATTATATTAGCTGCTTCAGTATATCATTTCCTTAATTCTTCCAACAGGGCAATTAACTTGGTCCCCGTGTTATGGACAGCTACTGGGAAGACTTTTGCTCTATCTTAGCTCTCCCAGTCCTGATCTCATGGGCCCCATTTTTCCTAGCCCAGAGTTCTTCTTACACATCAATATGGATGAGGTTTTACTTTGAACTGTTCATTCTTCCAAGAGTGACAAATGTCGGATTAAACTGCAAAACTCCCCAACTTCACATTCACTGCATTCACCTCCAATCAATAAATGCGTTCTGGTGCTTCCCAGCAGGAAGACAGTCTTCATTATGGCCCGCCTTGGCAATGTGGGGAACTGCTCCTCCCAGCCCCTCAGAGCTTACACTATTTTGCACATACCCTTCTCACCCCTGATGTGAAGCACTATAGTGTCTGCAAATGTGATTTATTTGAATTCTAGCAGAAACATTTGTGGTACGTCTGGGTGGTCCTCTGTCTTGAGCTGAACCTCGCAATGCTACAGAAATGGGTTATCACTGATACCTGGAAATAGCTACAGCTTCTTTCTTGGCTGGGATAAATTACAGTGTGACCTCTCCGTGGTATCCAGTACGTGGTGAGCCCTTCGCCTTCAGACAAAATGGCGCCAACATCACAAATATCTGTCCTGCAGAAATACTTGAAGTTTGCTGTCCCCTGTATTGTCTAACATAAACAAGCCTCTGCTTTGATCCTTCTCTTTGCCCTGTTCCTGTACACACCCCTTCTCTGTTGCTTGGCTCCCATTACCCTCCCCTAACTGAAAGTCCCTCTGCTTCCTTACTATGAGCTATCTATTCTTCAATAAATAACTTGAAGCTCTCCACGGAAGGGGACTGACTGCTGAGCTGGGTTTTCAGAAATGAACAGAGTGAGCTGGAGAACAGAATGTGCAGAGTTACTGCAGGCAGGAGAAATGCGTGCACAGGAACAAAACACATTGTATTAATATTTGGGAACACTCTGATCTGGGATTGTCTGTCTATGAGAAGCAGACACCAGCTCTAAGAAGCTCAAGTAAAAAGTAAGTTTACTGTTAGTATTGAAGGGAATAGTAAGGAAACCAATTTCAGGTAGTAAGGCCAAGAACTAGCACCACACAACCTCCCATGTCCACTTCAACCTGAACGTCTGCCTCATTCTCCTTTCTGGTACTTCATTTCCTCTACCTGTCTATTCTCATAATTGTGACTTTATGGATTGGGCTACCTGGAAATAGCATTAGCCCTAATTTCACAGCCTTAACACTTCCACCTCTCCTAGTTCAAACTACATAGAGGAAGGTCATGTGATTAGTTTGGCTCAGGTCAGGTGATCACTTCTGGCCCAATCAGCTGTGGCCAGAAGAGTCCACTGTGAGCATGGCATTTGGACCTGTCTCTTCAGCAGCTACTGTGGTTGGAAGGCACCTCCTAACACAAAAAAAATAGGCTGAGCTGGCAACGTGTGTCTGGACAAGAGAACTCTCAGCAGTTCAGTATTTCTGAAACTTAAAGAACAAAGCAAAGAATAGTGGAAATGAAATCTTGTTCTTTGCTGGCTGATGAGTGCCCCTAGACATGGCTCTATAAATTGTTGATTAGGTCATTTTAAAATATATATTTATGTGCTTTCAACATTTTTTAAAAATTAGATTTTACTAACCTTTTTCTCCCATTACTTAAAAACATTTTCAACTGTTGATATCATAGGTGAGAGAAATACTTCAGTCAAGCCTTTCTCCTCAAGCGGTTCCCAATGACTCTACCAAGTCCTCTTTCCCTGTTCAAGATAGTTAGATTCTATGCCAAATACCTAACAATTCCCCTGCAGTCTTTTTTTTCTTTCTTTTTTTTTTTTTTGTACCATGGATTCTGGCATTGGTTTATATAGTATTTATTTTCCAAACTAGATTATAAGCTTTTGAACATAAAAACCTGCTGTTTCTATATTCTTGCTTCTATATTTCCTTGATTGTCATATATACTTATTGGAGATGGACTATCTGGATATCTATCATGATGGACTTCAACACTATATTACAATATAATAAGTAACTCTTACGACATGTATTGGTTGTGACTCTTTTGGTCATGAATTGCAGAAACCAACCTAAACTAGCTTAGGCGACAAATGGGAATATATTGGAAAGTTATTAGGTACTATCACATCTAAACCGTGGGAAGAGCAGAGAGATAACTGGACAAAAGGGCAAGAAGATTCAGAGACTCAAAAGGAAAATCTGTCTCTCTTCCTGCCCCCATTTCTCTTCTTTCCTGTCGTCCTCCTTCCTGCCCATCTCCTTTTTTCATCTTTACTTTCTCTCACTTTTAGACTGGTTCTCTTGATGGTTTCTAAGTTTAATATCTTACATATTCCACTGCTAGAGAGAAACTGACTGTCTTTCTTGGTTAGAATTTTAAAATTCTATTTGGTTGGCTCAGCTTGGGTCAGTGAACCACCCCGAATCAATAAAGTATATGTGGGAATGGGGTTTAGACATGGACTTTAAAAACATGGCTTTGCCTGCTGAATCTACAAGAATGGAGAAAAGCAGTTCCCAAAATAAAATGTGTTTAAGTAAAGGTAATACTAATTACTGCAAATGGATAAATCCCTAGCTCTCTGTGGCTTAACATCGTCAAAATTTATTTTTCACTCATGACACAGTCCTGATCAGGTGGCTCGTCTCCACGTGATGCCCAGGAGGAAGAGAAAACAGGTTTTGGTGGACATGTACAGTCTCTGTCACAGAGGCATGCTGTCCCCTAATGAAGAGAATGGAGGAAAGGGAGTTCTTGGTCTCCCAAACATTAGATGCCCATTATGCCAGACATAATACATCTGCAAATAACACAATCACCCGGGAACAATCATGAAAAGAACGCTACAGAAAAACAAAAAAGTAGCAGATATAAAAATGTATTTGTTTCCATAATGCAAAACAAAGTTGGACATGAAATTATAAAGAACCTCAAAAAACGTGCTAATAACTCAAAAACAGGAATCGTGGGGTTTTAAGAAACTGTTTCTTTACATTTCATTCATCCAGAGGGACCGTCCTGAGTGCTGTCCTTGTTTCATGAGATTCTGGTCTAACAAAGTAGTATGTTCTTGCATCGAACCCCACTACCCCAGAGAATGATAAAATTGTTTTATTTGGAGGCATGTTCTCTCCAAAGGCTTTTTGATTTAGTGCCAGAGATTACAGTACACTAATACAGTCAAAGCCAGAATCAAGACCTTCCTTCGTTCCAGTTCCTTGGTGGCAGGCTTAAATACGCCTCCTCATAGGATCTTTGTTTGCCACAAAGAGACTGCAGCTGGTTCCTTCCATTTTCCAGGCCTACTCTCATCATTTCAACTAAACAGACTCCTGGAACAATGCATACTGCTGTCACGATCAGTCTCTTTTAGTTATCTCCAGGTCAGATAGATGCCTCCTCCAACTCTCACTTGCAGGTTTCCATGATGCCTTTGTGCCCTGTTCCCATTCATCCTCCTCCTTTCCTTCTCCTTATGGAAGAGCAAATAGCTGTACCATTTCTTCATGTTACTGGCTGAGAATCCACTCTATACCCCAGCCAGCCAGGTTCCTCTGACTGCCTTTATCACCTTCATTATCTTAAACATTATAGCAAAGTAATTGTTAGGAGAGTCCTTGCAGGGGAGGGTGAGTAAACAAAGTAATTATAGCGGAAGTTAAAAATTGTAGGACAGAGAGAAAATCTACCTATGTACAATGACAGGTCCCAGGAAGTTTTCAAGACTGATGAATAGACACAAACATTTGCAATTTAGAAAAAAAAAATGCGCGTCAAACCTTTAAGCTTATGAAAGCATCCCAAGTCACTGCGTCTTAGTCATAGTTCACTGCTAGGACTCTTAAACTCTGAGCCCAACCTGAAATAGGACACAATAGGTGTTAAGCAGAGTTCCTCCTGGAATCCTCTACGTTCTCACAATGCCTTTATGAAAGTACCTGCCAGATATATCATCCACTTGCCTCTCCTTCGTTGGATACATTGAAGCATGGTAAAGGTGGAGTTAACCACCTGCCACGTGACAGAGTAGCAGCGAGAGTTCAGGGAATAAAACTTGGGATTTCATCCCTGGGTGCCTACCTTAGCATACAGCCATTCTGCTGCACATGTTTTTCATAATGTACCTCCGAGGGTTTGAATTATTGCTGGGTTTTGCTTTTTTAGGTGGATAGGGAGAATTCAGGTGGAGAAGACTAGTAAAATGCAAGAAGTTAAAGCATTATTGGTATAACAAATAGAGAATGTTTTGTTCCAGTCGAAAGAGCTCCAATATTTCATCCCAAAGTCATCTTCTGGGAAAACCGAAATGTAAGGAGGCTGACACATACTGAATAAGATTTAGTAGGCACATTTCCAGGGTATGCACAGAGCCTGAGTTTTGCTGATTTTACACTTCCTCTTTAACCTTAGTTCTACCTGTGCAAATATCTACAGTGTCTCATGCTAGCGAACTTTCAGGGCAATGTAGTCAATAGAGCACAACATTTTTATTCTACATTAGTTTCTCTTTTCAGATGCTTATATTCGCAAGGCATACTCCCTGATCACAGTCAACTTTCTCTTTTAAAATCACATTATGCAAAAAACAGTTTCCAGGATAGTTTTCCTATACAAAATAAAACCTGAGGAAAAATGCCCAGATATTAATAATGATTGCTACAAGATGGTTATTATGAGTGATTCTGAAATCTCTGCTATGAATTCATACTACTTTTTAAATCAGAAATGGAAAGATAAAATTAAAACCCCTAACTGTTTTAAAGGTTTAAAGACACACTGTGCAGCTCCACGTGAGTCCATGTCACCTCTAGAGGGCAAGCCAAAGCCCTTGAGTGAAAGTGCGGAGCAGCTGAACTCTTTCAGCTGCTTTCTGAGGCTGTGACCAAGAGGCAGCGTGGTACAGTGGTCAACCTGAGCACCTGGTTCTCAGTCCCACAACAGTTGCTCTGTTGTTTAATCTTGAGCTCAATACATCATGCCTTAGTGCTGCAGATGTCTCATTTCTCATCTGTAAACTGGGGCAATTAAGCACAATACCTACTTATAGGGTTCTATGAATCATAAGAATTAAGTGAGGTGATATAAAAAAATCCAGAGCACTGTCCGGTACATGCTAATAACTCGATAAACACTAGGTATTGTATCAGCCAAGATCCAATCAGAAAGAAGGTACTACTCTAGATTTTATTTTTTTCTTTTTCAACTTTTATTTTAGATTCATGAGGTGCATGTGCAATTTGGTAACTGGGTATATTGTATGATGCTGAGGTTTGGGGTACATATGATTCCTTTACTCAGGTACTGAGCATAATATTCAACAGTTAGTTTTTCAAGCCTTGTCACCCTCCCTGGCTACTCTAGTAGTCTCTAATGTCTGTTGTTGCCATCTTTATGTCCATGAGTACCTGATGTTTAGCTCCCACTTATAAGTGAGAAAATGCAGTATTTGGTTTTCTGTTCCTGCGTTAATTCACTTAGGATAATGGCCCCCAGCTGCATTCATGTTGCTGCAAAGGACATGATTTCATCCTTGTTTATGGCTGCATAGTATTCCACAGTGTATATGTACATCATTTTCTTTGTCCAAACCACCACTGATGGGCACCTAGATTGATTCCATGCCTTTCTATTGTGAGTAGTGCTGTGATGAACATGTGAGTGCATGTGTCTTCTTCGTAGAATGGTTTGTTTGCTTTTGAATATATACCCAGTAATGGGATTCCTGGGTCAAACAGTAGTTCTGTTTTAAGCTTTTTGAGAAATCTTCAAACTGCTTTACATAGTGGCTAAACTAATTTACATTCTCATCAACAGGGTATGTGTTCCCTTTTCTCTACAACCTCGCCAACATCTGTTGTTGTTTTTTTGACTTTTTTATAGTAACCATTCAGACTGGTGTGAGATGGTATCTCATTGTGGTTCTGATTTTCATTTCTCTGACGATTAGTGATGATGATTTTTTTTTCATGTTTGTTGGCCATTTGTATGTCTTCTTTTGAAAGTACCTGTCCATGTCTTTTGCCTATTTTTTAATGAGGTTGTTTTTTGCTTATTCAATTATAATTATTTAGGTTACTTCTAGATTCTGGAGATCAGACCTTTGTCGGATGCATAGTTTACAAATATTTTCTCCCATTCTGTAGGCTGTCTATTTGCTCTGTTGGTAATTTCTTTTGCTGTGCAGCAGCTCTTTAGTTTAATTGAGTCCCACTTGTCAATTTTTGTTTTTGTTGCAATTACCTTTGAGGACTTAGTCATAAATTCTTTCCCAAAGCCCATGTTCAGAATGGTGTTTCCTAGGTTATCTTCTAGGATTCTTATAGTTTAAGGTTTTACATTTAAATCTTTAATCCATCTTGAGTTAATTTTTGTGTACGGTGAAAGGTAGGTGTCCAGTTTTATTCTGCATATGGCTAGCTAGTTATCCCAGTACCACTTATTGAATAAGGAGTCCTCTCCCCATTGCTTATTTAATAGAGGGAATTGATTATACAGATAATGGAAGAGATTAGGAGTCAACAGAGAAGGGCAGGGAAGCAACTCAGAGATTAGCAACAACCAGGAAGCTAACACCACCCCTAAATTGGAGGGACAAAGGGAAGAGGCGGAACCACCTGGCAGAACCTGGAACCATGATGGGTCTGTTGAGTGAGAACTGAAGCCATGGCAGAGACTCGGTTGCTGCCAGAGGAGCTGCCCAAAGAAGAAAGACAGGAGAGATGCCCTGGACCCCCTCCTCCTGCCCTCTAGTCTTTTGCCAATGCCACTCATTAGCCAAACCTCTTTTCAAACTGAAAGAGAAGGGAGCCTGGGAAACGTAGTTCCCTGCAACAGACAGCAAGGCAGAGAAGAGCAGGGAATGGAGTGGAGAGCAAATGCGCAAATAACTGGCATAACCATTATCCTTATTTTCCAAGAAGTATCTCTTTAAAGGAACTTTGCATTTGCCTAAAGGCATATTAAGCAGTTTTTCATAATGTCACTCTTCGTAGCTTCCTCCTAAGCAAAGTTTGAGAATTTTTGCAGCCCAAGGTTCAAGTCTAGTGACTATCACCAAGCAAAAGGTGTATCTTCCATCCCCATGTGAGACCCATGCCTCTATTTCTTTGACATGCTGTAAGTGAAGTGCACTGAGTCTCTCTCCTGAGTGTTCATCACAAGTTTCTAATTTCTCCATGCCCCCCACAGCATGCATAGCATAGACATTCTTATGCATACTCGAGCTTTCTGTACTTCAGTCTCCATATCTGTGACACGAAATGCTAATACCTACTATACCCTGAAGCCCAACCTTTTCTAAAAGCACCTTATAAACTGTAAAGCACTTTACACAAATGACTTGTCATTACCTTTTGATTTCTGGCCTGATGCTCTTTTTGCTACCCCATGCCAGTCCTCTTCCAGAAACAACTAATGATTCTGACATGTTAAAAGACATCATGAACCTGTGTACAAAAAAAAAGTGACTGCCAAATATAATAGCTTCTGCTAAATTTCAGATGTGGTCCCAAATCAAATCAGCCTTAGGGCAATGCTGACATAGAAAATGAACTTGTTCACATGTTAGAGCTCTTAGCCAGGCTTCCCTACACAACTACAGTCTTGTTTGGGATCATCTTCCAAAATATAACAACTGATGCAAGTAAAAGCATATTTAAGCACATTTTACTATCTCAAAAGCACGTTTAGGCACATTTTAAAACACAAGATATTGGACAAACAGAAAATCTGGCCAATCCTAAAAGAGAACCACAAACAGCTTCCCTCTTATGGAATGGCTGCTCTGTGGCAGGCCCTGTGCAAGGCACTTTACAGACCTCATCCTGCAAGATCAGTGTTATTAGTCTCATTTTATTAATGGGAAACTGAGGTTCAGAGGTCCAAAGCACCATTCTCGAGGCCATGCAGCCAGTAATCAGCAGAGTTAAAAGTTGGACCAACAACGTTCTGCCAAACGTCTTTCTACTGCATAATACTGCATCCCACAGGAGAATGTGTGTTTCTTCATTTCCCTTTTGGCTGCTCCAAACACATGCTATGACCCTGGCAGCTCAATCCCGCACCATGTGGCCCACACCTGGCAGGAGCTCCAAGCAGGCTTACCTTGTTTATAGAAAACACTGGCATGACAGTGCATCCCTCAGATCTCTGCTGGCAAGGTTCAAAATTGAGCAATAGGTCCAGCGTCTGCTCTCTGTAATCTATAACCACATTCACATGGAGGCCTCACTTTCTACCACTTGCTGCCAGTCAACAGCTGACCACAGCAGGAACATTAAGGCAGCGCCATCCCTGGAAAATAGTAGATTCTTCTGACAGGCACTTTCGACTCTCCTTCAGCTTAAGACTCTTCCATCCAGCTTTATTTCCTTCCCTCTCTTATTCACAAGGTCCAGACCTACATCATAGTCTGATGGCTGTTCTCACTTCCTACATTCCCTCATAGGCATTTCCTCTAATAAATCTCTTGTCTGTCTAAGCCAGCCTGGGCGTCTCCTCCTGAGAGCACCCAGACTAAACAGCATCTCCTACCGTGTCCTTGTTCTTTCTCCTCACCTTCTATCTCCTGGTCTCAAGTTTCAGGTCGCAGGGCCCCAGCACCCAGCTGCAGTCTTAGTGGACCTGGCCAATCAATCTATTCCACCCACACCACTACTACTAGCCTCCAAATCAGAGGTGGGACTAAACTTTTTCCCTATTTTTAACACCTCCCACTTCCATACCTTTTTGCTGCTTGAATGTCTGCTTATTGGGGAAGAAAAAAATGTTATAAACCTCTTGCCTCTAGGGTGTAAATATTAGTAGTTTAATGGGCTTTCTCTCCAGGGAGTCTGCATTTTAAAGAGGTCAGATAAGGAGGACCATCCCTTGACCTAAAGAAATGAATAAATTTACAAATCTTTCTTGAGTACCCACATCAGGGAGCTCAAGACAAGTTGGATTCAAATGTAAAGAGTAGAGCTCCTGAGTGGGATTTAAACAGTGCTGCCCCTTGCCTGGAGAAATCTTTTCTCAGAGCAACTACACTGCTCAATAACACTGAAGGTAATCCCGAATAAAGCCTTCCCTACCCTAAACATGCCATTCTTTTTAAGAGTGACCTGGAAATGCTCTTCTTCATGTGATGATAGAAGGGTTTCAATTCAACTTGCTGTGGCCTGGGTAGAGGAGGCCACTCAAAATCCAGCAGGTGGGGGAAGAGTTCCTTGATGAGTTTAACCTGGTCTTCTACCACCTTCTCTCAAGTTACAGCCTCTTACCGTAATTACAAACAAGCCAGGAACTCTGTGGTGGCATGTATTATCACAGAGGTTACTCCCTCCTGGGCCTTACAAAACATTGGCCAGATGTTTCTTGGGCACTGAGCTCCTTGGGCAAGGTGATTTATTTACATGGGTTTGCTCCCCTATACATAAAAATTAAGTAGTAGCACTTGGGAGATACTCCTCCATCTTCCTATAAAAGCCAAGAGTGGAGAATAAGACACTATCTTCAAAGTACTTGATAAAGTAGTTCCCCCTTATCTTCCGGGGATACGTTCCAAGACCCCTGTTGGATGACTGAAACCTGGATAGTACCAAACCCTATAGAAGTACCTTTTTTCTACACATAAATATCTATGATAAAGTTTAATTTATTAATTAGGCACAGTAAGAGATTAACAACAATAACTAATAAGATAGAACAATTATGACAATATGCCAGCATCACTACTCTTGCACTTGGAGCCATTATTAAGTAAAACAAGGGTGACTTGAACACAAGCACTGCCATGCTACCTAGACACTCTATCGACCTAATAACCAAAACAGCTACTAAGTGACTAGCAGGTGGCGGGTATAGGGTGGAAACCTGAACAAAGGAATGGTTCACATTCCAGGCAGGACAGAGAAGGACAGCATGAGATTTCAGAACAGCACACAATTAAAAACTTACAAATTATTTATCTCTGGAATTTTCCATTTAATATTTTCAGACTTCAGTAGACAGCAGATAACTGAAACCACAAAAGGCAACACTGAGGATAAACGGGAACTGCTGTATATAATAAAGTCAATAATTTCTTATTGTCAGCTGGAAGGTGTTATGAGTGCTCAAATGTTAAAGTAAAAACCTCCAAGCATTTAATAGAGGGAATAATTAGTCAATCATTCAAATGAGTGTGCTCAGTTTGTAGCCTCCAATTCAAGCATATTACATACACTCAAATCTGTCATTTTGCACTCAAAAAAAACCCTCACAGATGTATACACACATACACACACACGCTTAAGCAACAAGAAAGTTAACCTTGTAATGCAAAGTTAATGCATCATTACTTTTCTGCATTTTAAGCACAAAAGTCTAAAAATGTGCAGTTACTATAAGCCATGGTCTTTGACTCCATGCCAACTAGCACAGTCTGGCAGATAGCACTCCCAAGTTTTTTGTTGTTGTTGTTGTTGTTGTAGTTGTTGTTTTTGAGACGGAGTCTCTCTCTGTCGCCCAGGCTGGAGTGCAGCAGCGGCAAGATCTCAGCTCACTGCAAGCTCCGCCTCCCAGGTTCACGCCATTCTCCTGCCTCAGCCTCCCGAGTAGCTGGGACTACAGGCGCCCGCCACCACACTGGGCTAATTTTTTTTTTGTATTTTTAGTAGAGACGGGGTTTCACCGTGTGTGCCAGGATGGTCACGATCTCCTGACCTCGTGATCCACATGCCTCGGCCTCCCCAAGTGCTGGGATTACAGGCCTGAGCCACCGCGCCCGGTCTAGCACTCCCAAATTATTAATACACAGATCTGCTTCCACTTTGGTCACCGACTTAACATATGACACTAAAAAGGCACTTATCCAAACCGTGCCTGCATTTTCCCATATATAGAAGCAAAACAAGACATTCAAGTAATTTCAGGTTTCCCAGTAGCTTCATAGGAAGGTCATAGGTATTCATGAGTGTAGCTCATAACTCTTCCTAACCCCCAGAACAAAATCCCACTGCTAAGCAAAGGCATTCCAAAACCTTAGGAATGCTGTGACTTCTGAGATAATTCACCCACCAGAGTCAGACTGCTTAAGAACATTGGATGGGTGGAAAAGGAACATCTCAACCAGGAGAGAAGGAACGGAGCCAACAAAGGGCTGCATCTGGTGACCTTGTCCCTCCCAGTGGTGGAACCCAGGGCTGCTGCAGCCAGAAGTCCCTAACAGTGATAAGCAGCCTTATTCAAAGGCAGAGAGACTGTACCTTCTTTCCCCCTAGAACCGTTATTCTTCACAGATACACAGAAAGTTCCTCCAGTGGCACAAGGTACAGTTCTATGCCACAGGTGTTTCTTTTGTACACGGAATCACCTCCTCATGGAGTCATCTCTGATCAGACCTGTCCATCCTCCCATTCCCATTCTCTCTATGCTTCCATAATATTTTTCATACTGTGCTATAAATACTGCTATGTTTGTGTGTCTTCCTGATAGTTGATTTCCTTGAGAGGAGAGGGTTATGATGTCTTTAATAAGGGCCTAGCCAAGTTCCTGGCACATAGTAAGTGTTCAGTAAATTTCTAATGAATAAGTGAATGAGTGAGATTACAAAGGACAATCAAGCACAGTTGTGCCCTTAAACAGCTAATAATCCCATGAAGGTTGATAAGACTAGAAACCAAACATTTACGACAAAATAGAATATAAGAAGGTGTGACCAAATTCTATAGGAATTTAAATGAGGAAATCATCTCAACAGTGAAGAAAAAGGACTTTAAACAAGGTATTAAATAGGGAATGACATCTAAGAAGAGGCAGGGCCTCCACAGTCTGTATAATAACCCTCAAAGCCCCTCTGACCTTGTCTCCTACCAAATCCCTGGCTCCCTCTCCAGCAGCCACAACAGCCTCTTATTATAATCTCCAACTCACCAGCAAATCTCTACCTCAGGGCCTTTGTACGTGATACTTCCTCTGTCTGGAATGCTCTTCTGCCAGATATTCACGTGGTGAACTCCCTCACCATCGTCACATCTTTGCTTAAACATTACCTGCTCAATGAGGCTTACTCTAACCACTCCATGCTAAATTGCAACCCACTAACCCCCACCAAAGTTGCCAATTGCTCTTACCCTGCTCTGGGCTCTCTTGTTTGCTTTTTAATAATAGATCTTATCTAACATGCATTAAAGGCATTTTTTAGACTAATTAATTGTAAAGTCCAGTCCAAGTTTTATTTCAAACTCGCCACAAGAAAAAGGGCTCCTGAGAACACCAATTCTGAGGTTTCTCTCTTGTTAGACATGTTTCTAGAAGGAGGGAAAGTGGTTAGATAACATTGTTAGACTAGGTACAATAAAGGAATGTCTGGTTAGAAGTTATTAGGCCTGTCACAAGACAGATGATTAGCTGGGCAGATAAATTTAACTTCCCAAAAGGGAATCTTAATCTCATTCAAGTTCAATGATGTAACTAGTGTATTTGACACTCAGAGCAGATCATTTTTTCTCTCTCCTCCTTAAAACAGAATTAGTTTTAGGAATAATCACAAAATTAATAATAAAAATGGCCAGAAAAGAATCAGAGACAGTGAAATTTTTCTGTAATTGAATTACACATTCATAGCTTGCTAGGACTGAAATTTAACAATGAACAAAAAATTAAAATAAATGTTATAGCACAAAAAAGGAAACAAAGCAGTGGATCAAAAATTTTCATCTCATTCATGGGGAGAAAACTTATATCTACATTTTGTTTGCCTCAGAAATGTACAACACTGCCATTTAATGTTAAATATTTAATTATTAAATAATTACATAAGACTTATTTTAAAACAAATTTCTATTTCAGTGGTATTATTCAAATTTAGTATATATCTTCTGTATGAACTAAAATTTTTACTTTCCAAACAAAAATATGACACTTGGCAATTCTCACTTTCATTTTTTTAAATTGCAAACAAATAAACATGCAGAATAATGGTGGTTATGTAGTGGCCATATAGAATAACAGAATTGAGCCAACCACTAGTGGCTCATACCTAGAATCCCAGCACTTTGGGAGGCCAAGGCGGACAGATCACTTGAGGTCAGGAGTTCAAGATCAGCCTGGCCAACATGGTGAAAACCCATCTCTACTAAAAATACAAAAACATTAGCCGGGCATGGTGACGTGCACCTGTAATGTCAGCTACTCAGGAGCCTGAGACAGGAGAATTGCTTGAACCCAGGAGGCGGAGGTTGCAGTGAGCTGAGATCGCACCACTGCACTCCAGCCTGGGTGACAGAGCGAGACTCCGTCTCAAAAAAGAAAAAAAAAATGACAGAATTGATATAGCCCAACTTCAGTTTCTGTGTCTCTACAATTACTCTGCTATTGTTGTTTATGTCAAAACTAGTGTTTAAACTCAAGCACATATACTAACCCAGGGATAGGAGACACATTCTGTTCCTGAAGCAAGCACTAGTGATTCTGAATGTGTGTGTGAAGGGCAGGTGTGGAGGGAGGGCCTTTATAACTAAGAGTTGTCTGAATTAATTTTGATGTAGAATAAAGTGTTTATTAAAGAACAGATAATAAAAAGGTGCTAATTTGAAGTGTACGTGTATATTAAAACGTAAGAGTAACCATAATAATTGTTTAAGACTTAGACCAACAAAAGAAAAGGAAATGAATGAATTTCCTTTATCAATGAAGTTGTCACTGGTTCATGGTGACAATAACAAGCAGACCACTTTTTGTTGGTTGTGTTGCTGTTTGGTAACTCCCTGCAGACAGCACACTCCTCATTGCTTGTGCCTGGCGGCCCATTGTCCCACCCTTGGTAGGCTTCCGCTATAATCTGACAGCATTTTATTGAAACATTTTTTTCAGAAATCTACCAATTCTGGCTTGGGATCATTTTCTTTCTCATATAACACATAGTTAATTATTTCATTGATTGTTTAACTCCTCCTTAAGGGCAGGGGTACATGTCGATTTTACACTCTGTTATCCCAAACAGCTAGAACCGTGGCACATAGGAAGTGTTTATTAAACTGAAAATTTCTCAACTAATTCTCAACTATCATTACTTTATGGAGAGAGTCTCATCTACCTAAATTAACTATAGTTCTCTCCCAAGACCTATGCTAAAGATCCAGCAAACTGCTTCTTCAGTGTTCAGAGTATCAGAACTGAGAATCCCTTCCCCGTCCCCACAAGCCCCATGTCCCCTCCAGACTCATGGGTGTGTGACACAGACTCAGACTGTGTCAGCTGATTCTCCAAGTCTGTTCTGAGGACCCTAATTCTGAAGAATAATAATAGCTGTCTGGTAAAAGGAAGAAGAGGGGAAGATACCCTGTTATTAAATTATTTTAGGAAATTTTTCATTAACAAAATTAAGGAAGACTTATTTGGGTTTTTTTTTTCACTACAACAATTATCAGGGTTTGTTTTATATTGTCATTCCATATTGTATAATATGCAACATTTCCAACATTTATATGACCATAGTTCTGAGAATTTCTGAGAAACTCTGCACTGCAGTGGAGTAATCTCCTGACCTCCTAGCCCTGCACACTCTTAATCTGAACGTGAATACGATAAAAGTGCCTGCTTCATGGAGCTGTTGTGAGGACGAGATACATTAACCCACCGGCAGCACATAGAACAGTCCCTGACACTTGACCAAGTCATTAAATGTTGGCTACTGTTCATAGAATTTTGTATGTGGTTACTTTAATCTGAGAAACTCAGGTTAACTAGAGCATTTTTCTCATCCCACTTTGTAAATGGACAAACCAAGGCACAGATTTTTTTAAAAAGTTAAAAATAAATGTGAGTCCTGTCTGTAATCCCAGCACTTTAGAAGGCTGAGGTGGGCGAGTCACTTTGAGCTCAGGAGTTCAAGACAAGCCTGGGCAACATAGCAAAACCCCCTCTCTATGAACAAATACAAAAATTATCCAGGGATGTTGGCTCATGCCTGTTGTGCCAGCTGTTCAGGAGGCCAAGGAGGTCAAGGCTACAGTGAGCCAAGATCTCGCCACTGCGTTCCAGCCTGAGCAACCCAGCAAGACCCTAGGGGGAAAAAAAACCTAAATCTATTGTCAGGAGGATAACTATAAGAATTACTAAGGCTAAAAAATTATAATTTGTTCACAAATTTAGCATAATACCTTAGAGTACTGTTTGTCACCCTATGTTCCCATTACCCCAGAGAGAAGTGACAAAATGCCAGAAGAACCACAGTCCATCTTCTCTGGAAAACCAATTTTGCTTCAAGGTTTTGGTATTAAAAAGTTAAATAATTTAACTAGTAAGTAATTTAAACAACATATGTATATTCTTAAATGTAAACATCTCAGATTGGAATGCAAATCCTATGAAATTTGAATAAAAACATAAACATTTAGATAAATATTTTCTTCCTGCAGAAGACGCCTTGAGCAAAGCCCCAGAGCCCTTGAACTGTCTGTCCCCCTCCTCCGACATGATGGGTAATCTGATGGAAGCTCTGAGAGGCACTGCCTAGAATTAAGCCCTGTGCGTAAACGAAGCAAGGAAGAAAGAACATGTGCTATCAAATATGATTCATGATTCAAATATATTTTAATATCTTATTCTTTTCACACTCTGAGAAACCATTCTGATAATGTGATTGTTTTGTAAAAGAGTGTGTCTTCAGATAATATACAGATTTTATAGCTATTGCACAGTTTTAATAAGCAAAAGACTTGCTAGGTTGAACTGGGTTCAGCCCAAACCACTGTACAATTTAATTCAACACAATATTCCTCTGTTTAAAGTGCATGTAATTGCCAATTTATACAGTCACCAAGACCAAAGGTTTGCTAAATAGAGTTCTGCAAACATAGTATGGAATGCTTTATCCCCAAGTACCGTAAACTAAAAATGAATGAAACTAATCATTAATCAATCATGTATCTAATTCATTTCAAGGGCTTCTTTCAACTGTACAATTATCCAATGAATAAATTCAAATCCACCTGTGTTAGTATTTTTCTAGATCTTATCACCATAAGTTTTAAAAAATCCTTAGAAACTCCAGGAAATGTGTAAAATGAAATTGACATTATCTTAAACAGTGTTAGATTGTTATTCCCTCTTCTTTCATAAAGATTTTCTTTATGGAGAGTTATTCTTAAATAGCACTGATAGTTCTGAAAGTTTCCCCAAGTGCTCCATTCTTAAAGAAAATTTTATTTAAAGGATGAACAATGCATAACACTGCTTAGTGTGTGTGTGTGTTTCAGTGAAAGGCGTTATACTGTAAAAGCTCATTCTACAACTTTTTTTCCCTCTAAATTGTAATTTTTGAGATGTAGTAAATACATTGTTTTGTGTAAATAGATCTAATTCTACTAACTGGAAAAAACACTCAACACTCATGACAGAGATTATTTCTAGGCACCTAGGGAGGGGAATGAGGCTTGGAATGGCAGACAAAAGGCATGTGAACTTTATATATAATGTGTTATTTATTTTATTAAATATTGAAGTAAATCTGGCAGAATGGCAACAATCCTTGGATGTTTTCTTTGTGCTTTTCTGCAATTTTAATTTTTTTCTAAATTAAGTAAATATATTAAGGATTTGAAAATATAGTCTTATTTTCTCACCGAAGTAAACAAAGACAAATTTTCCTTTTATATGCAAACAACTTTTTACAAAATTCACAAAGAAAGATTTTGCTGGCTGTTTAATGTCTCCTTTGCTCTTTGCTCTGGGGGCTCTGGCCCCTCATGCTCATGTGCACAGCAACACAGCTCCAGTTAGCTTCCCTGAAACCTGCACTGGACATTGATGCATATCTTACAGGCTCTTCAGGCACCCTATTCTGTTCTCTGCATCCTTGCATCCCACACAACGCCTCCTTAGTCACCCTGGGAGGAGGATGATCGTTCTGAAACTCGTGCCTATGGACATGCACTTTCTGGTATTTTCCAGTGCTCTTTGTGGGCCCTTGATCAGCAATTGACCTTGAATAAGATCTTTCCCTGTGAGGGATGAAACTCCAAAGTAAAAGCAAGAAATCTATGTTTACAAGATGGCAAAGCCCCTGATTCTATGTGCTTCTTCCCTCCATTCATTCAGTAACTCTTTTTTAAGAGACCGCTCTATGACAGACACTGTCCTAGATGCTGGGGATACAGTGACAAGACGAAGATCTGTCCTTGGAGTTTCCCCCCTTATTGGGGAGTTGGTAGACAGGCAATGGACAAATTAAGTAAGTAAGCATCTGATACATGAGAAGGTGGAAAATACTATGGACAGTAATCACAGATACGAAACACTTAGGGGTGGTGGAGGAAAGCCTCACTGCAAAGGCAACATGTGAGCATGTTGAAGGAAAAAAGTTGTGATGCATGTGAATATCTAGGGCTAAAAACATTGCAGGCAGAAGAAAAAGCAAGAGCAAAGGGCCTGAGGTAGGAGTATGAATGGAATGCTCAAAAAACAGCACCCCCATATATGAGGAATGCAGGGTATGGCTAGAGAGATACCCAATTGCAAAGTTTGCTCTCCTCTCTCTGTGAATGCTACTCAGTGTAGTTATCAGAACAGCAGCATTGGTCTCACCTGAGAATCTGTTAGAAATGCAGATTCCTGTATGTCACCCCATACCTACTGAATCAGAACCTCTGGGTTTTTTGTGTTGTTTGTTTGTTTGTTTTGAGATGGAGTTTGTTTTGAGACGGAGTTTCACTCTTATTGGAATGCAATGGCCCAATCTCTGCTCACCGCAACCTCCGCCTCCCAGGTTCAAGCGATTCTCCTGCCTCAGCCTCCCGAGTAGCTGGGATTATAGGCATACGTCACCATGCCCGGATAATGTTTGTATCTTTAGTAGAGATGGGGTTTCTGCATGGTTGGTCAGGCTGGTCTCAAACTCCCGACCTCAGGTGATCCTCCCACCTTGGCCTCCCAAAGTGCTGGGATTACAGGCATGAGCCACTGCGCCTGGCCCAGAATCTCTGGGGATATTTTAACTCTCCACCTGATTCTTATTCATGCTAAACTTCTCCAACACTCCTAATAACAAAAAAAAAATCAATTTTTGGCTTCAAAAATTCTAAGATGAAAATGTAATTCTGTCCCTTACTAATACTCCAACATTGAATTCATTGCACAATTTATCTAGGCCTCAGCTTCCTTGTATATAAGGCAGACAAATCCATGTCTGCTCATTTGAACCAAGAGAGTTACTTTTAAAAATTTAAATATCATTATATGACTAATTAATGTGTGCAGCACACCAACATGGCACATGTATACATATGTAACAAACCTGCACGTTGTGCACATGTACCCTAGAACTTAAAGTATAATAAAAAAAAAATTGAGAGATACAAAAAAAAAATTTAAATATCAAATGTGATGGCAAATATTAAAGGAATGTGGTGACTGTAAATCTCTTGACAAATGTGGGTTTTTATTATTATGAACATAAGCTCCCAAGTCCATCCACCCTCAGGCATTTGTACTTTTCTGTACCCCTTACCCTATACCCCCACCCCCTCATCCCCTACAACTACCGCCAATGCCATTGGGCTGGTAAAGACTTGCCCACGGAAAGCTTACAGCGAGTCTGATCTGGTTTTGTTCAATCTGGCACAGAGCCTTGGCATTGGAGACTGCAGCTGGTGTAGCGCTGTCATGATATATATCATACCTGTCCTCGCTTTGGCAGGCAAGACTCTTGCCACCAAGCATTGCAGACTAGGATAATGGCACAACAGAGATGCTTGCAACACTTAGCCCAGAACACTTCCATCACTCTTTCTATCCCAAAGTATTTGTTATGTTTTATGCAAGCAATACATGTTTGCTTGGTGTATGCAGTGGAGAGGACACTGGGTTTGGAGTCAAAAGAAAAGGGTTCCAGCCCCCAAGTTCACTAGATGACCCAGAGAGCTCACATTACCATTCTGAGCTTGCCTTTGCTATCTACTTCCCAAGTGGGTGAGAGTTATGTAAACTAACATACATGAAAGCTCTTTGTAAAAAATAAAGCACTACGTAAGAGAATAGGACATTGTTATCATAATCCAGTTCCTCAACAGGTCAGTCACTCAATAAACAGCTGACAAATATTTACTGAGCCCACAAAGTACCTGGCTCTGTGCCAGTCTCTGGGACACAGCAGTAAATGACAGAATAAAACCACACCACATGTGGCACTTACATTCTAATAGAAGAACAGAGAAAACAAATGCAGCAAAAGTGAAATACGTAGTCTGTCCAATAGTTATAAGTGCTTTCAAGAACAATAAAAAAGAGGAAGCTGGAATGTAGGAGGAAGGGGATTATAAGGTCAGAAAGGGTAGCTAGGAAAGGCACTGCTGAGAAGGTGCATTTAACCAAAGATCGAAGGAAGGGATCGAGTCCGCCTTAGTGTTCCAAGCTCAAATCACGCTCAGAACATGTTCAGACCAGTTCTAGGTCTGCTTGACCTTCTGGATCTGTGATGCCAGAATTTTCCTTATTTCTAGCCTTTTGTGACATATTTGGGATAATTCACTGAATATCATCGGTGCCATGGATAACTCATACAAAGACACAAACCCAAGCCATGTGAACAGCCTATTTGAAAACTTTTTTTTTTTTACTGAGGCACCTGGACAGTGGCTGTTGAATGAACTCCTCTTCTACCAACCCCGGAATCCAGTGACTTTTCACCAGTATGAAGATGGGAACCACTTGCTATACTTACAGACTAGAGATAAACTTCATGTCCATCTTATTTTTATTGTTAACATACTGTTTTGATTCTATCCTTCACTCCTGCTTGCTGAGCATCTATTATGAGCTTAGTATTTTGTGGCTATATTGAGAAAAGGAATTTTTTTTAAAAAATGACTATAGCACTCTCACATTGTAGAGGGACAGGATTCATATTTAGATATCTAGATGAATTTTTCATTTCTGCAAAGGTGGACTCCAGAACCTAGTGTGGAATGGGCATATTGAGTATGCTATGTAATCAACTAAGAGAATATTTTCATTTTCCATTCGCAGATGTGGGGGTTGGGGTTCAGGGAACCCAGAAATAGAAGGAGCTAAGAGAAGGTGACAGGGACTATGGGAGCAGGTCCCAAGAGATGGAGGGCAGCCAGAGCTGAAAGAGCATGAGAGTAATGAGAATCCCCTGGGGCCAGAATGGGCAAGAAGTTTAGGAACAGTAAAAACTAACATTTTATTTTAAATATATTTTCTATTCCATGCTGTAGAGCTCCTCCATCATCAAAACCCCCAGTAAAATCTGTTGTACACAACAACTTTCCTATTGTCTTTGGGGAATGAAGGAGAATGGAGCTGGATCTGTAACAGGTGCTACAGAAAACAAGACGGCAAACAAGGTCCCAGCAGAAGCCAGAGTTGAAAACAAGAGAACCAGGCAAATGTGAGCACCCACCACACCCACCCACAGAGAATCCTAGGGACTGAAGTCATTTTATGTTTGCCTTCAACTTAAGATAGGTCCCAGATAATTGGAGGATGTGGGGACCAGGATGCCTCATTGCACAACTCCAGCAGGCACATTACAGTCGGTGCGCAGGAGGGCATGACCCTCAAGTTACAAACACATCATCTCATTTAATCTTCACAACACTCCTGGAAGAAAGGCATTATTATCCTTGTCTTACAGAGAAAGAAACCGAGACTCCAAGAATATGCCATATGTCAAAGTCATTATGTGTCTAACAATTAGGGGGAATCAGTGTTAAGACTCAGTTCGTTCCAACCTCAGAATCGATTCCTATTTGTATACGACCTATTTCTATGAAGCCATGAATGCAAGCCTGTGCCCCACAGACAGTTCTTCCCACAGTCCCTTCCCTCTTCTCTAAGATCCTCGTGGTTCTAGGTTCCCCACACCTCTATCTCCATATCTGCCACTAGAAAATGAAAACATTTTTTATTTTATTTTATTTTATTTTATGGCATATTTAATACTTCCATTTCACACAAGGTTCTGGAGTCCACCTTTGCAGAAATAAATGTAGTTCTGCAACTTCAGAACTATACTTCTCTACCTCAATTCAGGCAGCAAGAACCAACAGAAACTTAAAAGGACCCCAAAATCCAGTAATTTTGAAACACCACATCATAGCTTACCCAAAAACTTTGCCTGTTTTTTATTCAGACCTATGTACATGCAAATGTATACACATAGGTCTGAATAAAAAAACAGGCAAAGTTAGGCAGAAGTGTAGAGGAGTTCATAAGTGAAGGGAAATTATGTTGCATGAAATACTCTGCTTGCTTCTTTCTGCCTTAGTGTCAAATCCAAACCCCACTCCATTTTAAATATATAATTCAGTTTTCTAAGGCAACTCCAAAAGATCATTGTACTCTCCTCTTTCCCTTTCCCCTATGAAAGCTACAAATGCAATCAATTTAAATTATCACCAAGGCTATAGATTGACTGTAGCCAATCAACTCTCAGCACCAGAGAGTCCTGAAAGCAAATCTTATTTCCCTGGAGCCTTTCCACCTTCTCCATTATCTTCTTCTCTCCCCAATAACATCCTCAATATCTTCCATTCTGCTTGCAGTCAGTGCATGTGCTCCAGGCATCCAATACTAGCCTTCTCGACATTTTCATTTTCATGTTTGTATCTTCATTTCCATTCAGTCCTTAGACCTCTCTCTATGTGACTCAACCTTCAATCAGGACAAATGTTTCTTTGTTTCTTTGATGCTGTGAGTCTAGTGGAAATCAAGTGGCTGCAAACAAGTGTTCTATGGCTTGTCACTCTGACCAACCAACAAAGAATTTAGGCTTGTGACAAGCTGATTTGTTAAGATAAATCAAATCCCACCATGTGCCGGAGTACTCACTCTGAAGGACTCCCTGTCATTGCTTCCAGAGAAGCTTGTCCAGGCTTTAGTCATGATCCAAAAGACTCTTCATCAAGCAAAGACAGAGGATGCTATTAGTGGAAACTGAGAAGGTGGACACATCCTTCCTCTTGCTAGGCTAGCTGTTATTCTTAGACCACCCAAATAAAAGTACCAGATCTTATATAAGCCCTGATGCCTGTTCTCTGAAGGGAAATCTGTTTTTGATAGTTCAAGTTTCCCCAATTAAAATTTGCAACATAAAAATAAGCAAGTGGAAGGAGAAACGAATGCTTTTCTTTTCACACAATGCTGTTGACAATCTAGTTATTTCTCTGCTAAAATAATCCAAACCATGATGTATCTCCCACCCCATGGTGGCATGACTGCAGAGACCCTCACCTTGATCACCTGCATAGATCTTTTCTATTTTATTTCAAGTTGACAGGGAAGTCATTGTACCACTTCTTTAAAGAAGCTGCATAATGAAAGATACAGGAAGCACTGTGGAAGCTGAAAGAGTTCCTGTCTCCAAAATTTACTGGCCCTCTCTTCTGTGGACTGCAATCATCCCAGAGCTAATCAGAACTCATGGGGAGTTGATCTGTTAGAAACCAAACCACTTAAGGCAAAAAGGAAATATATCAGTTCATGATAGTGAAAAGCCTAGGGTAGCTCTAGACTGGCAAGGCTGGATTCAGGTGTTCCAACACTGCCGTCAGAAAGCTGTCTCTCTACAATTCCATCTCACCACTGCACAGTGAGAAGGCTGCCAGCAGCTCCACATCCATTTTCATCATCTCGTAAAGCCTACTGGAAAGACAGCCTATTCCCAGAAGTTCCAAAGAAAATCTTAGCATTGTGTGTCATTGCCATAGCTTGAGGAGGTGAAATGGCTAGACCTGTGCTTATCCAGGAGCTGACAGTGAGGTTGTAGACTGAATCACATCAGCTGAAAATCACAGAGAAATGTTCCCAAATGTAATCGAGTTTTTATTACCAGAAAATGAGTGAACAGGTACTGGGCAAAGACGTGAATGAAGGTGGACAACTGGCCAGCCAAGAGACACTGGCTCATTTCAAGTTTACCCTAGAATTCGTCAAGTGTTCCATGTTCAGTGTTTCAGAGGCTCTGCAGAACCAGAATGCTGAAGAGAGGAGGGAAACAGTGTACACTACCAGCTGTGATAGAAAAGAATGGCATCTTTTATTGAGGAGCAAAATTGCACACCCAAACACCACCACCACCATAGCCTCAAACCCCACCACCATTCCACTGGCTTTTCTCCTCTTCCCTCCAGTCCACCCTCCAGCTCACCCTCATTCATCCCAAAGCTGCCAAGTCGGGGCTTTTTTTTTGTTGCTCTTTTCTTTTTCCTCCCAATTTGTGCTTGAAAGTCATCTAAATCTAATATTCTTTTAAAGTAAGTAACCTCTTATGGATGACTGCTGGTGAGTTCAGCCATACCAATAACTAACAGAATTTTGCATTCCCAGGTATAAAACAACACACATCTGAAACCAGTCATGTCAAAATAAAATTTTACACGCAGCAACACCAGAACAAGGATCAAGAATCGATGGGATAAGCCAGAGTTCTAACTGTGTAAAATTGGAGGAGGCAGGACAAAAATGCAGCAATTTGCTTCAGATGCTCTATCTCCTTAAAGCAGACTCTAGATCTCACACTCCCTGGAGGATGATCCCAATGGCCTCCTGTGTTGGATACAAAAGAATCAGAATGTTCCTTCCTTCAAGGAAGGCAATCATATACTTATTGAATGGTTACTAAGAAAGTCCAAACCCTAAATGACAAAAAATAGAGTTGCCTATTATGGTGAAGAGTCTAGCTACTATAGGCAGTTAAAGAAGGAAGCTATATCACAGGACTGCTCAAAGTTATTCAGGAAGGTCTGTCTCACAATATGGGATAAATGTCAGTGTTATTAGTTATGTCTGATAGGATTCTTTGAGGAAAAACTACTGAAATCCACACTGGTTAACTTAACCATAAAGTGGGTTATCAAAAAAGCTACAGTGTGGCCCACAGAATTGAAAGAATAGCTAAAGAATGAATGAATGTAACAAGGGCAAGACCTCTCCAGGGATCAAGGCTGCAGCAGAAAATTGATACCCTAGCAGGGTGCAGCTTTTCCATCCAGATATCACTGCTCAAGAGTTTAGTATCCCTGAAGAGAAACTGATTGGCCCAGACTGGGTCACATGCCACTACCTGGTTGTCAGGGGTGGTAGTATGTGGGGTGTGGAGAAGAAGACACTTAGACACCTTGATTGACTGTTCAACCAAGGCTGCACCCAATGTGGAGAAGGAATTCCAAATGACATTGGAGTACTATTACTTGAAGAAAAGGGCAATGGTGCTCAATAGAGAAGGAAGGAAGAGGGAAGGAAAGAAGAAGAAAGGGAGGAAGGAAGGAAGGAAGGAAGGAAGGAAGGAAGGAAGGAAGGAAGGAAGGAAGGAAGGAAGGAAGGAAGGAAATAAGAAAGGGAGGGAGGAAGGAAAGGAGGGAGGGAGGGAAGGAAAATGGGAAAAAGGAAGAAAAAAGAAAGAAAGAAGAGAGGGAGGAAGAGAAGAAGCAGGGAGAGACGAGAAGGATGGGAGGGAGGGAAGGAAGTTACTTAACCTCTTTATATTGTAGTGTCCTTTCTACAAAATGGATGTAATTACTGCATATACTTCCTAGAAGTGTTATGAATACCACATAAAGCACTTAGCACAGGGTCTGGAACATAGGAAATGCTCGATAATTTTAAGCATTTATCCTAGATGGGAAGACACAGAAGGGACATTTGTCAAAAAGAAACAAACTACGTGCTGCTCTGAAATAATTGCTAATTTTTTTAATTATTAACTTACTGAAAATCATCAAATGATTAACTATCCAAGATATACAGCAGAGCAATAGAAAGAGATACATAGTGCAGTGTGTCTCCAAACTGGAAAAACTCAGGAGCATCATGGCATATAAGAAATGTAAGTTGACAGGGTTGTCTACCCATGAAAGTGGGATTGTAATCTGAGTTTTCAGCAAGTATTTTAATGCAATGGTGAGTACTTAGTCCAGGGAGAAAGTCCTAGAAGCCAGACATCCCTGACATATCCAAAGAATAGCTGCACATTTAATCCCTCAGCCTCCTTGCATTGCCCATTGACATGCCTGCTCTGCTACTCAGCACAAGGTTCCAAGTCTGTCACACTTGGCTTCCGCTTAAGTCTGTTTGGAGTGATGACAATCAGGGTCCCATACTGGCTGGCAATCCCTTCCACACAGCTGCACTAAAGGAAACCTCCAACACAGTAGGAGTGTTATTAGAGGTGAACCAGCCCTTTGTTAGGTCCCAATTAGGCACAGTCAACTATGATGGTATGGGGAGGAGAGATATTTCAGGTAAGAACTCTGAATTACATAGAACTTCAACGGAGGAAGCTGACCTTCTAGGAACAGTGTTCCTGTGCTGGTACCTCAGCCACGCAGACTGTCAACTAGCCAGTCCTTCCTATGCACAAACCTACGCATGTACATGATATGCATCTGATGACCATTTCTCAGCAAATAAGTGTATTATTGAAAATGGAGAATTGGGTTGAGGTGAAATGAGAAAGGGGGAGGCATCCCCATCAGCCTGCTATGTTTCCATCACTGGTGTCGGCTGTTCTGTTCCATCCTAAAGGGGAACTGCTCTCTTCCGCATCATCATGTCATTTTTATTATGCTGGCAAATGATAAGGAAAAAACCCATCATCACAGACCAGCCTGTGAAAAACTAACTAACAGTATGTAGTTGAAAATGAAGAAGAAAGTCTTGCATTTCCTTTCACCTATAGGGGAAAAAAATGATGAAGCCCAAGGCAAGCTCCTCACCATTCAGCAGTCCATCTTACTTTAAAATATACGGCATACAGACTGAACAGGAAGATTTCTGCTATGCACGGCAATTGTTCCATTTTCTGTATTTCATAACCTGCAATTTTGAAGCCATGCTTGGTACACACGCTTGTAAAATAGTCATATCAGATAAAAGCAGAGGGATGCTAAACTATTGGAAAATAAATCAAATTCTCAGCAAGCCGTTATATCCATCATGTTGCAGCAAGCGCACGTATAGTTTAAGCTCTGTGCGCACAGTCTATCCATTGTAATGATTTGGGGTCAGGATCCTGCCACATGCATTTAGCATTCACTAAGAAGTAAACCCAGGAGTGTAGCAGGGAAAAGTGCCGAGCTATAGCTTTTGGTCCTGGAAGTTGCCCTCGATGTATTTGTTTGAGTATAGCCATTGTATCTAAATAGCAAGGCAGAGAAGAATTAACACATGCATAGAATGTGACTGTTTACAAGGAGCTTGCATGAGCATTATCTCACTTGATCCCCCAAAGAAACTCAGAAGATGAATGGAGAAAAGCACTTGCGTGTTACAGTAGCACAAAGACATTTGGAAACATCTGTGAAATGTTGAGTAAAAAATCTGAAAACCCATCCACACCCACCCCCATTCAAAACTAGGGTGGGAGTGTTAGAGTGATAGTTCAGCAGTGTCTTGTCCTGGAGCCAACATATTCACATTTGACCACAACAAATATTCCATGTCTTTGATTTTTTTTCTTTTAACACAAACATAAGACTAGTTTATTAGATAATTGCACAAGACTTTGTGAAGCCTTATGTAAGCACCAAATATGAAAATTATTCAGAGAGAGAAACCAAAACTTATAAATACCATTAAACAAAACTACACATTACACTGTATACTAATATGGAGACTTAAAAAATATTTCAAAATGTTCACTGTAAAAAAGTAGAAAAATATAAAAACCACAGATTTTACTTGAAAAAAACATAAAGCTTCAAATTCCATGTCTGGAAATCACAGAAAAGCCAGTTTGTTCACAAGGCTACATAATAAGTCTTAACCACATCAATATAGCACTCTCCCAGAAATAAATGTCCAACAATTAGCCTCCAATTCCCTCAAACCTCCACTTCCTTTCAGGATGAATTCTTCCTGATTCTTTTCTTCCCTGCTTGCCAAGACCCCAAATTTGATCATCCAAAACATTTTCTTTCCCCTGCTTTCCACTTTGTAGTATTTGTTCTTCCCCTTTACCATTAATTGAAAACTCAACCCTGGAACCATGCTGTAAACCATGCATTTCACCTCTGGAGAGGATCACAGGATTCCATAATCTGGCCCCTATATTAATCAGCTTGACTGCTACAACAAAATATCATAGACGGGGTGGTTTAAACACCCTACATGTATTTCTCACAGGTCTAGAGGCTGGATGTCCGAGATTGAGGTGCCAGCGTGACTGGGTTCCTGGCAAGGGATATCTTTCTGCCTTGCAGACGGCTGCCTTCTACCTGTGTCCTCATGGCCACAGAGAGGAAGCTCTGGTATCTCTTTCTTTTCTTACAAGGGCACTAATCCCATCATGGGGAAATCCACTCTTGTGACCCTATCTAAACCTAAGTGTTTCCCAAAGGCCCCATATCCAAACACCATCACACTGTGGGTAGAGCTTTCAACAAATGAGCCTTGAGAGGACAGAATTCAGTCCTTAGCAGCCCTGTTTCCAATTCCTGATGTCATCCTCTAAATGGCCTTCAATGCTAGACAGCAGTTCTTCTACTAATTCCTGTCATATACTCTCATATACTCACTCTCCTAAATTTATATATGAAACCAAAGAATTGCCCTGGCCATAGCTAAGGTTATATAAATACAATGCTACTAATACACTTCCGTGAAAGAATAGAACATCAAAAGCCAATGTATTAAAGAGTCCACACAACAAACTCTTCTCATGATTCTGAAAATCCCTTCAGGGGCTCTCCTAAAGTTCCAAAAATTCTCCTATAATTAAAAATTGTTTTTCTCCAAATCTAGCATTTAATATAAATAAATATTGACTTCCTTTTCTGTTTTTACAATTTTATTCTTAAATTTGCTGTTTTAGCAACTGTTTTTCTTTCTACCTTACAATATAAATGTAAAATATTCCAGGTACATTATGGATGAAAACAGTTGTTTAGAAATATAACCATATTCATAGTATTTCTTTGGATAAGTGCTTTCTGAGTTTCAAGTCAGCAAGTTTTGAAATAAGCTTATAAGAAATAAATAATCTGTAAGTTGGGGACTATCCTATAGGAAGCATCATATTTTCCAAAATAATATTTAAGATTTGAGGCAATATAATTAAATTTAGAAAAAAATTTCAAATTTCATAAGGGGAAGGGAAATACATACATGGATCAGATGACAGCAAATACCAATGTGTAATTACTGATTCTTTATGAAAGTGGAAACTTTGCTGTAATACCAGGCTTCCAAATATGAATTGAAGAATGAACCTGTTCAACTTATTAGAAAAGTTGACACGGGCTCAAAACAACTTTTTTAAAAGTGTGTTCTAAGAACAAACTATTAATATTTCTGTAGCATTTAGAACCAAGAAGGACAATCAATCAAAATGAGAAGTATAACAAATATGCCAGAAAGATCTAGAGATGATGTTCCCTTAAAGCATAGATGTGACCTGGTGGAAAACTTCCAGTTATCAATCTGAAACTGTAAGACAATTCCAAGAAATTTTACTGTCTTGTAGACCTCCTGTTGCCCAGAGCTAGCCAAGATAAGTCATGGGCTCACTTGTCACATTACCCTTAAGAGACACATCAGGTCCTGCTGAAGAGGATATTCAAATCAATCCACTACTGCTTCCCACACCCTGCTCCTTCCAACCCACTGTCAAGTTCTAAGAAACTACCAAAAGATCTAAAGTCATCTTGGGAGGAAGTGCCCTCAGCCCTGGTTAACAAGTGATACCTGATCACCACTCACCTAGTCTTTTATTTCTACAAATTTCAACTCCACTCCTTAGAAAGAATCAGAACCAGGGGATGAGCACCATGAACTGAGTTTTTCTAAATCCTGAAAAATTTTCCTTCTCCATTTTGAAATCATTTAGCCCCAAACCTCAGGTACATATCAAACAAGGAGACTGAACTGAGAAGGAGACAAAATGAAAGAAAAGGTCTGAGACACAGGGCAGGCAAGAGATGCCTGGACCCTTTCAGCTGCTCCATCCCTTGAAAGCTTTCGCCCCACTGGGCTAGCAGCACTCTTACCTTCCTGAAGAAAAGTGCTTTTGATCCATTATTTTAGAGAATAAGAATATCACTTGTCATTGCCCTTTTTAAAAAGTCATCTATAAGTTAGTAAATTAACAAGTAGTTTATATATCAACTTTAGTCACATGGGTTTCACACCATATAACAAGTCTTTGAATTTTAGAATTTGAGAATTTTTGAATATGTCTTCTTTGCGATTATTACAGTCAAATGTAAAATATTTTGCCTACACACTTAAAAATATGCCATATAAATTATGTTAAATGCTTATGGTAAATATCTGCACTGGAAGGAAAAATCTGGTCTCAAAGAAATTAGGGCCTAAAACTTCATACAGATTCAATAAATACATGCCAAATGAATAAAGTGAGAATTAATGTGTATTAATTTGTGCTAAACCTAATGCTACATCTATACATATTCTCTCATTATGATATGATTTGGCTGTGTCTCCACCCAAAATCTCATCTTGAATTTTAATCCCCATAATCCCCACGTGTCAAAGGAGAGATCAGCTGGAGGTAATTGAATCATGAAGACAGTTTCCCCCTTGCTGTTCTCATGATAGTGAGTTCTCATGATAGTGAGTTCTCACGAGATCTGGTGGTGTTACACATTTTTAGTAGTTCTTCCTGCATTCCTTCTCCTTCCTGCTGTCTTGTGAAGAAGGGGCCTTGCTTCCCCCTTTGCATTCCGCCACGATTGTAAATTTCCTGAGGCCTCCCCAGCCATACTGAACTGTGACTCAATTAAACCTCTTTCCTTTATAAATTACCCACCCTTGAGCAGCTCTTTATGGCATATGAAAATGGACTAATACAAATCATTTGGGTGTTGTTCTTATTTTATGAATGAGGAAAGAGCTACTTGTCCAAGGTTACGAAGCTGATCAATGATGCCACAAAAACTCAAGAACAAACTATATGTAGTTAGAATGTTGACATAAGACCAATGTCCAGGAACATAGGTTCTAGCTCTGGCTAGGCCACCAGTTTTCTATAACCTTGAATATGATTCTTGGTTTTTCTTATCCTCACTTTCTTTATCTAAGGTTCTCTTCCAGTTCTAAAATTCTCTAATTCTATAAATTTATGCCATCTCGCACCTGCATTTCAGTTAAAGATCCTTTCAGACAAGTGGCTGGATGAAATCCTCCCACATGTGGTGTAAAAACCACACAGTTCTTCTACCGTGCAACACTCTCATATTAGTCATGCCTTGAGTGCACTACCTCAATTTTCTAATCCATGCAAGTGCTTAATTTGTTGTATGTAATTTGTTCTCTTTCAAGTTAATATCCCTGTATTATAAAAATCAATAAACACATATTGAAAATAATTACAAAGATATAAACCTCTTACTTTGCAAAAATACGTTGTAACACATGCATTTTTCTACTCAGCAACATTTACTATGTGTTAAAAATGATGCTCTGTGCAATCTTAGGCAGGAGAAAATGTTTCCTAGAGAAATTTTAAACATCTACATGAAAAAAAGAGAATACACATAATCAACATAACGATCTCAAGAATGGAATCAACAGAAATAAAATCACCTCCTTTGGTTCTTCTGGGAAAATAGCTAGTTAAAGATAAAATCAATGCTAGCAAGAGGGGTGGCTTTGTTAGCCAGCATCAACTAACTGCTGTTCAGTGGGTGCATTTGTTTATGGCTTTACTACTAAAGCAATGCAGGATCAATAAAGTTGTTTGAGGGCCTGGAATTTCTTACTCTATATAACTACTGATGCCAACCCAGGGAGGGCTAGTAAGGTGGGCAGTACAGCAAAACAGGCCCATTTAACTGGAGCTTTTCTCACAGGCTCTGACCACTGCCTCTAAGGAGACCTTAAAGCAAGACCTCAGTGGATTCAGGCATCCACATTACAAATTGTACTTCATGAGACACTCATTCAGGTCAATTAACTGTGAGAAATATTGCATATCTATCCTTTTCTGAATACATACAAGGCAGATTAACTTATTAAAGTCTTTAAGAAGTCCTTCATAAAGACATATACTTAAATTTGTTTATATCACTTTCTCCAAATCTATTGCCCATAGGACCCCTCTTATCCAATATCTATTAACACCTCACAAAGTATTCTAGGGAACATGTTCTCTTTAGCCACTGCTAGGGCTACTGATTTCATAACATGAGGACTGAACAAGGGAAAGGAGAAAAGGGACTACCATTCATGGATCACTTACAAGGGGCCTCACTTTACTCTCAGGGTTTTAAATGCACAATTTCATATAATCCTCACAACAATCCTGTGAAATAATGTCATATTATCTTCATTATCTTCAGTTAAGGGAACTGAAAATATATGTGAAATTGACTGGGAAAAGTACTTACAATTAAGTGAAAAAAATCAGATTATAAATATGTTTATAAATATATGCATATATCTATTTTATATAGTCTAAATATTGTTAACTAGCGGCATGTAGGGATTTTTAATTAAAAGACATTGGTTTCCCACATTTAAAACTGAGGAAGTTTCCAATATTTTCAAAAAACAGAAGCTTTAGCAATGAGGGGACCCTTCTTTTGGGGAACCTCCCTCTAATGCTAAACAGTAGCTACTTCTTTAAGTGAGGTTTGAAATCTCCACTTGCCCAGATTCCATCTGGCTCACTTAATTCACACATGCCAGCTGTCTGGTCCACACAAACATTCAGGTGTCTGGTCTAAATAGAGATATGCCAAAATGCTCTAAGAAAAGCACTGTGGTTTGGCCCTAGGTTATAGCACATCAGAACAGCTCCTACCCTAACAGAGCTCAGACTCCAGCAGGAAATACAGACAATTCAGCAAGCAATTTCATAATTGCTTGGAAAGTATTAAGTTGTAAAGTATTGAGAAAATGAAGGAATAACTTAGGAGCTCAGAATGGGAGCACCCAAAGAAAGTGATTTTTGAGCAGAGACTTGAAAAATGAATAAGAATTGTCTAGGAAAATGAAGAGGGTAAAGAGTATTATAGGAGGTAAAGAATATTGTCGATGGACCCCACAAATAAACATTTTTTGAGCACTGTTACACATAGGGAGTAAATGCAACCTCTACAAGCTGGTAATCATTTGGACAGACAAGACAACAGGCCATCAGAAATAGGGCACACAACGTCATTGATGAGCATGGGGGTTCATAATTTCAACTTGGGACTCCGGCAAGGAGGTCTTCCATAGCAAAGTCACTCAGACCATCAAGAAAAAGGCTGAGAAAACAATATAATACGATAATAAGAGCAGACTGTCCCAAATGCATGGCAAATTCTGGTTCCCCTCACTCATGGCATTCTCATGACTGAGGAAGTATGAGTGCCCAAGGCTCATACCCCTAGGGAGCGCACCCACAGGGTGAGCTTGCGGAGACAGAATGTGTTCAGTGAGCATGAGCGTGGGAAGTTACACAGCCCACAGGAACGACGGTTAGCCAGGAAGGTTTGATATGTTAGCAAGTGATGTATCCATCACACCACAGCTTCTGAGAAGTTGGATCACCTGATCTTTTGCTTATGCCAGGACTTATCTTCCTAACCAAAAAGAAAGTTTGGATCCTTTTGATTTATGACCACTTAAAATGTTGCAAGAAACATGCCTGGCCGTTTATGTTATTGTCTCATTTAACTTAATCACAAAATAGATCATTAGGCAGAAATTAGTATCCCATGTTATAAAAGAAGTAACTGAGGCTCAGTGGTTATACATCTTGCTGAATATACATCTTACTGCCATGGCAGTAGTAAGTGGCAGAATCAGACTGAACTTAGGCATTCCAAACCCAAAGCTCATACCCTTAGTCAGCATTTTGCAAACTGTAGATAAAAAGACCCATTACTTAGTAATAACATCTACTGAGTAGCTTACAATATAAGAATCTGTAAATGAAAAATGTAAGATAAAACAGAATAAAGTATCATGTTTCACATATAATAACACTAAGTTCACTTGACCCTTGAAAAATATAGGTTTGATCCATGTGGGTCCACTAATACACAGACTTTTTCCAATAAATATATTGGAAATTTTGGGGGAGATTTGCACCAATTTGGAAAAACTTACAGATGAACTATGTAGCCTAGAAATATTTTTTTTAATTAAAAAAAGTTAAGCATGTAACAAGCAGATAAAATATATGTAGATACTAGCCTATTTTATCAAATAAAATAAAATATACACAAATCTATTATAAAAAGTTAAAAATTTGTCAAAATTTACAAGACTTCATGACCAAGAACCCAAAAGCAAATGCAACAAAAACAAAGATAAATAGATGGGACTTAATTAAACTAAATGGCTTCTGCACAGCAAAAGAAACATAGCAAGCACCTAAGTTAAAATCAGATTTATTTCTCAAAATCACTGCATGCCCAGTGTTCTAACTCACACTCACTCACTCAGGACACCTGGCTGATGGAGGCTCTGCGTTGAAAAGCACTTTTACAATCACTACGGTACTGAGGAAGACACATAGAGAATAAGACATAGTCTCTTAAAGCTTCCACATTGATATGACATCTGTCACTTACATTTTATTAAGCAAAGCAAGCGATGTGGTCACATCTAATTTCAAAAGTATAGCAAGTACCACTGTTCCATGTGTCTGGAAAGCAGAAACCTGGAAGTTTTGGTCAAACAGCACTGTATTAGTCCATTTTCACATTGCTGATAAAGACATACCTGAGATTGGGTAATTTATTTTAAAACAAGAGGTTTAATGGACTCCCAGTTCCACATGGCTGGGGAGGCATCACCATCATGGTGGAAAGTGAAATGCACATCTTACATGGCGACAGGCAAGAGAGGGAATGAGAACCAAGCAATACGGGTTTCCCCTTATAAAACCATCGGATCTTGTGAGACTTACTCCCTACCACGAGAACAGTATGGGGGAAACCGCCCCCATGATTCAATTATATCCCACCAGGTCCCTCCCACAACACGTGGGAATTGCAGGAGCTACAATTCAGGATGAGATTTGTGTGGGGACACAGGCAAACCGTATTAAACACTAATGACTATCAGGGGAATCACTGTCATGTTGGCAATAGTTGAGGCCATGAAGATGAATTAGATCTTATTCTATTCCCAGGGAAGAAAATGCCAACATATGTTTTAATAATATGGTGCCTATACTCAACATATACTCACTAGGCATACAAATGTGCCTAGGACACATTTCCAAATGTCCTACTAGTATCTTAAATACAAAATATCCTAAGCCAAACTACTTATCTTCCCTGCAAAAATGAGTTCCCTGTCCTCATTTGGATATAATTTTGATTAATATCATCTCTATTCACTCAACTGCCCAGGTGAATCACTTTGGATTCATCTTTAACTCCTCCTTGGCCTTCACTGGCAGACCCAATCAATCACAGCTCTGTCCACCCAGTAAACAGCTCATGAATCCATCCTTACTTCTTCATTTCCACTCTCACTACCTTAGTACCAGCCCACATCATCTCAACCAATGCCAACTATCCTAAATAAGGTTGTACTGCTTTTATACAATGAACAAACTCAGAGATCTGTCTTACGAAAATTGGCTGTTATTGTGCCATAAATAGTTTCTATAATCTTTTTCTTAGTATCTTCTTGAGATTTGGCGAATATCTTTTCTTGAAAATGCCTCCTATTTTGGAAAAAAATCCAGGTATAGTGATTGAAGAGGAAGAAAATATTTAGAGAACCCTTGAGAAGAAAAAACAGGAAAAGAGGAGCAAGAAGAGTCAAGGATACTTATGACTGCCCTGTCTCATGAGAATAGTCACCTTTCAAAGTTCTCTCTGCCTCTAACTTAGAGGGTTTATAGTTTTATTTTAAAGAGAGAAGCTGATTCCTTGTGAAAAACTTTTATAGTGCTGTAGGAGTTGAAATCACAAGACTGAGTAGAATCTCCAAGGAAGATAATGAAAAACAAAAAAACAAAAAAAAAACAGAGAGATGAGGAGTAAACTTGGAAGTGTGATGATGAGGGAGGAATGAGAAGAAAGCAGAGCCAGAGCAGGGCGGGAAAGGAACAGACAGGAAGGTGGGGGAAGCAGAACAGTGAGGTGTGTGTTACAAGAAGGGGTAATCGGCAGAGCTAAATGCAGGTGCAGTCCCGGAGAAAGAGCACCTCTAAAGCTTTTGATTCAGTTATTGGGTGGTTGCAACCTTGAAATCAACATTTACAATTGGAGGATGGGGTGCTGGAGTACAGGCAGCAAGGAATAAGCGGATGGTCCCATGGCAGCAAAGGTAACATACTCCGCCAAAAGTTTGGTAGTGTGTTAACAAGGAATGACAGCTCTATGAGGCAACAAGTTCTAAAAAAGATGTCTTCAAAGGCAAGGAATACAAGTAACATATGTTTCATGAAGGGGAAAGAAAGAGAAAATGGGTGAGAATGAAAATGGCAGAAAAAAAGAAAATACCAATGAAAAAAGATTCCTCTCATCTAGACATTCTCCCCAGCCACAAAATAACTCATTGGTATGACAGCAGCTAAGGATGGGTAAATTCATATTTTTATCATTTCATTTTTTTCTGCCATAGCCCTTTAAATGTTTCCATTACTTCACTTAAAATTATTACATATAATAACTTAAAAAAGAAACCAGTTCACATTAACAAGAAAGATCTACAAGTGAAATTTTGGAAAAGATTCCAAACCTCCTTCTATCCCCTCTCAAAAAATTCTACTCTTTTATTAAGAGTAGAGTTGTGTACTATTAATGATAATAATAGTATCATTATATAATATTAATGATAATAATAGTAGCTAACATTTATTTTATTCTTATTATGTATCAAAACCTCTGCTAATTCTTAACACAAACTTATGAAGCAGGTGTTACTAGATGAGAAATCTGAGACTACCACCGCATGTTTTCTTCTAGTACTTTCATAACTTCCTGTTTTAGCTTAATTCATTGAACCCTTTGGAATGTACTCCACCATAATGGTTGAGAAGAAAATCTAATTATGTTTTTCAAATATCTACACAGGTGGTCCAAAACTAATTCCAAAACTAATTTTTGAATAGTCCACTTGCACCATGTACTAAAAGTCCATATATATTTAGACCTATTTGTGCGTATACCTGATTATTTCTAGATTTTTCAATTTTGTTTAATAGATCTGTCTCCATTCATTTATACTGTTTTATCTACTTGATTTTTAAAATATGTTTTGATATATGGTAATGCTTTTCTCATTTCCTTACCATCATTATCAATATTGTTCTTTTTCAGAGTTTTGTTAGTCTTTATTTTTCATGTGAAGATTTTTTGTTTTTTCTTTTTTTTTTGAGTCAGGGTCTCACTCTGTCACCCAGGTTGGAGTGCAATGGCATAATCTCGGCTCACTGCAGCCTCTGCTTTCCAGGTTTAAGCAATTCTCCAGCCTCAGCCCCTCAAGTAGCTGGGACTTCAGGTGCGAGCCATTAACATTTGGCTAATTTCTGTATTTTTTGTAGAGATGGGGTTTTGCCATGTTGCCCAGGCTGGTCTCAAACTCCTAGGCTCAAAGGGATCTGCTCACCTTGGCCTCCCAAAGTGCAGGGATTACAGGCATGAGCCACTGCACCAGGCCTGAACTTTATAATTCAATTGTCTAGTTTCAAAAAATGAATTCTTATTTTTGTTGCAATTAACTTAGAAAAAAATTGACATCTTTATGATGACTTCTATCTGTTCAAGGTTTTTCAATATACTTATTTGGCATTCTGTGGAAGTGTTTTAAAGTTTATTTTGCTATTTTTTAATAGATCGCTCACATTTCTTCTAGCATGTACTCTTAGGCATTCAGTATTTTGGGTTGCTACTGTAAATAGCATATCTTCTCTTATTCTATCTACAAGCTATTAATTTATTTGTATTAATTTCTTCTCACTAATTACAAAATTCTCTCATTGTAGTGTTTTTTCAACTAATTCCCTTGGGAATTCCAGGTAAAACCTCACATTATCTACAAATAATATTAATTTTATTCCCTCCTTTTCATGTATCTGCTTTGGCTCATACTTAAATAATGTAAAATAATATAAGTGATAATGGACATCCTTCACATTTTTTTTCCTTTAAAAGGAGTGTCACTATTGTGTGCCATTAAGCTCATGATTCTGCCTTTTCTACTGAGCCTGATATATTTTATCACATTAAGGAAAATTCATCTATTCCTATTTTATTAAATACATAGATATTAATAACTGCTTTTTAAACTATAGTTTAGATTCCTTAGCATTGTGGCAGATCTAAAACATGGTCACAAATTATTTGACAAATTATTTGTCCCCTAGAGAAGTGAGATGTTTGCCACCTCTCTTGAATCTCTGCCGGCCTGTGACTACTTCAACCAATAGAGCACATGTACAGTGATGCTATGTGATTCTGAGGCTCGGTCTGGTCTGAATGTTTGTGTCCCCTTTAAATTTATACATTAAAATCATAGCCCCCAAAGTGATGGTATTAGGAGATGGGGCCTTTGGAAGATAATTAGGTCATGAGGGTACAGCCCTCAGGAATAGGACTAGGAACCTTTTAAAAGAGGCCCTAGAGAGCTAGCTAGCCCCTTCCACCATGTGAGAACACAGAGGAAAGCACCATCTGGGAACCAGAAAGTAGGCCCTCATCAGACACCAAATCTGCCAGCACCTGATCTGGGACTTCCCAGCCTTCAGAACTGTGAGAAGTCAATTTCTGTTGTTTATTATGGCCAGCCAGTTTACATATTTTGTTATAGTAACCTGAATATACTAAGACTGAAAATTGGTACTGAGAATATGGATATGGGGCGCTGCTATAACAAATAACTAGAATATAGAAGTAGCTTGGGTGGCCATGGAGGGTGGATCACGAGGTCAAGTGATTGAGACCATCCTGGCCCATATTGTGAAACCCTGTCTCTACTAAAAATACAAAAATTAGCCTGGCGTAGTGGTGGATGCCAATAGTCCCAACTACTTGGGAGGCTGCAGCAGGAGAATCACTTGAACCCGGGAGGTGGAGGTTGCAGTGAGCCAAGAGTGCGCCACTGCATTCCAGCCTGGGTGACAGAGTAAGACTCTGTATTGAAAAAAAAAAAAAAGAAGAGGAAAAAGTGGCTTTGGAACTGGGTAAAGAGTAGAAGCTGAAAACATTTTGAGGTACATGCAAGAAAATGCCTGATTGCCATGAACAGACTATTAATGGCAACTCTGTGAGGGCCCAGAAAGCAACAAGGAGAGCTGTAGAGAAAGCCTCAGTCTTCTTAGGGAATACTTAAGTAACCCTGAACAGAATGTTGTTGGAAACATGAACGGTAAGGTCCTTCTGATAAGTTCTCAGCTGGAAATGAGGAACATGTTTTTGGACAATGGAGGAAAGGTCATCCTTGTTATAAAGTGGTAAAGAACTCGACTGAATTGTGTTCATGTCCTAGTGTTTTCTGACGGTAGAACTTATGAGACTAATCTCCTTATCAGATGATTGTTTGGTCACACCTTTGGTTTTCTCTCTCACTATTCTATCTTATTCTTTACAATATGATAGGCTGAGAATATTTCAAATCTTTAACTTTTGGCTTCCCTTTTGATTAATGTTAAGAGGGCAGTCTTATGTGCAGTCTTTTGACCCCCACTTGGCCACATAAAAATGGGTATGGAAACTGAAACACTTCCTTACAAGAGGTAAAGTGCTCACATAGCCTTTGTCAGGCTCATCACCTTGTGTGGAAAGCTATTTTCCTGTTCCATTCTCAGTAAGTATTCTTTTGTTCTGTTTCAGCGTGTGTGTCCACGCTATTGAAGCTGACCTTGCTCTGTATCTTGTCTATATAAGTAAAGCATTGCTACATCCAGTGCTTGATTGTACTGTTCCTTCCTTAGCAATTTCTATAGCAAGATGCAAGAGGCAGAAGTGTTTACAGTCCTCCTCTAGGATGCACAGTGTTCTAACATGCACAGTGTTCTTGTCCCCTGGAATTGATAACCCGTACACAGTGTTCTGTACAGAGTGTTCTGCCAAGTGATTGACAATTCCATCTTAAATCATTTCTCTCATCTCAAATTTTACTAGAAACAGTCAAGAATAACCAGGCTACTCCTTCAGCATTTTGATTAAATATTTTCTCAACCAAATATCCAATCTTCCAGTGCCTTGATTTTGGACTTCCCAGTCTCCAGAACTATAAGTAGTAAGTTTCTTTCTTTTATAAACTGTTCCATTTATGGCATTTTGTTATGGCCATACAAATCAACTAAGGTGGTGTATTTGTCTGTTCTCACACTGCTATAAATAACTGCCCAAGACTGGGTAATTTATAAAAGAAAGAGGTTTAATTGACTCAGTTCCATATGGCTGGGGAGGCCTCAGGAAACTTATAATCATGGTGGAAGGCACCTCTTCACAGGGGAACAGGAGAGAGAACGAGTGCCAGCAGGGGAAATGCCAGATGCTTATAAAACCATCAGACCTTGGCAGGGCATGGTGGCTCATGTCTGCAATCCCATCACTTTGGGAGGCTGAGGTGGGCAGATCACGAGGTCAGGAGATCAAGACCATCCTGGCCAACATGGTGAAATCCCATCGCTACCAGGCATGGTGACAGGTGCCTGTAATCACAGCTACTCAAGAGGCTGAGGCAGGAGAATTGCTTGAATGCGGGAGGTGGAGGTTGCAGTGAGCCAAGACGGTGCCACTGAACTCCAGCCTGGGCTACAGAGCAAGAATTCGTCTCACCAAAAAAAAAAAAAAAAAAAAAAAATCAGATCTCATGAGACTCACTGACTATCGCGAGAACAGCATGGGGGAAACTGCCCCGAAGATCTGATTACCTCCACCTGTTCCTGCCCTTGACAAGTGGGGTTATGGGAATTAAAATTCAATAATTCAAGATGAGATGTTGGGTAGGGACACAACCAAACCATATCCAACAATTATAAAAGGTCATGAAGCTTCCTCCTTTTTCCCTGTGGGCATTTGCTGTTGGATTGCCAATGTAAGAAGTCTGGCTGGGCACGGTGGCTCACGCCTGTAATCCCAGCACTTTGGAGGGCGAGGTGGGTGGATCACTTGAGGCCAGGAGTTCAAGACCAGCTTGGCCAACAAGGCAAAACCCCATCTCTACTAAAAATACAGAAGCTGGGCATGATGGCACATACTTGTAATCCTAGCTACTCAGGTGGCTGAAGCAGAAGAACCGCTTGAGCCCAGGAGACAGAGGTTGCAGTGAGCCAAGATCCACTCCACTGCACTCCAACCTCGGTGACAGAGTGAGATTCTGTCTCAAAAAATAAAAATTGAAAAAGGAAGTCTGACAATCCTGAAGCCAACATGCTGTGAGGAAGCCCAAGCCATATGAAGAAATCATGCTCAGGGGCTCTGGTTGACAGTCCCATATGAACCAAGACTTCAGTAATCCTAGCCTGTGCACAGGCCATGTGAGTGAAGCATCTACAAGATGTTTCTAGTCCTCATCTATTTGTATCTTCCCAAAAGAGGTCTCAGATATTGTGCAGCAGAGACAAGTCATCTCTGCTATACCCTGTTTGAATTCCCACAAAATCTGATAATTTGATGAAATGGTTGTTATTTGTCACTAAGTTTACAACAGTTAGTTTTGAAGCAATTGAAAATCAGAACTGATGTAATAAAATGCTTTATGCTTTATCTGTCTCATTTAATGATTTTTGACCCGAATTCTACTTTGTCTGACATTTAGATTGCAATCCTTAATTTCTTTTGTTTGAATTTGCCTCTTTTGCCATTTACAACTTTTCTAAATCATTTTGTTTTAAGTCTTTGGAATACGGCTTACAGTTAGGTGTTTCTTCAGAATCTAATCTGAAGGTCTTTCTCATGTAATAGTTGAGTCAGGCTCATTTATAATTTTTAATGTAATGGATATATTTTGTTTCAGTTCACTTGTATTATTTTATATTTTTTCTTAAGTTTAGTTTGGTCAACTTTGAGAAGGAAAAAAAGAGAAGGAGGGATGGTGTGCTTTATGTGTGTATAGTCATTCTGCTCTTTGAGGAATTTTCTATTTTTATGCTATTGGTGCATTTATAGTTTTAACTTTTTAAAAAATCCTCAGATTTTTAAATTTTTCTATAACATCTATTAGTTTCTTACTCTCTCTCTCTCCTCTCTTTCTTCTCATCATCTCTCTCTTTCTCCTCTACCACTCAATGACATATTATCTTTGTCCTTTGAAATAAGCATTTCACTTTTATTACTTCACTTATCAATAAAATAGTTTGATTGTCAGCTGTTGCCCATGAGGACTCGGCAAACTTAACCTACCTGCCAACTTCTTTGTCTCTTTCTTTTCTTCATTGTAGTTAGTTGTTCATGTAGGAATGACGTTCCTACATGGTCATTTATATAAGATTTGTATTCTGTTCTGTTACCCTAATTTACACAGTTGTCTTTCAAATATCAGTTAGCTTCACGGTTATAAAAGAATAAAGCTGGATTCGTATCTTATACCACATGGAAAAATTAACTTAAAACACATCAAAGACCTGAGTGTGAGAGCTGAAACCATGAAACTCTTAGTTAAAAACACAGGGGGAAAGTATCATGACATTGGCTTGGCAATGATTTTTTGTACATGACACCAAAAGCACAAACAACAAAAGACAAAATAGATCAATTGGACTCCATTAAAATTAAAAATTTCTGTGCATCAAAGAGAACAATCAACAGAGTGAAAAGATAGCCAAGATAGCCACAGAATTGGAGAAAATATTTGCTAATCATATCTCTGAGGAGGGGCTAATATCCAGAATATATAAAGAACTCCTACAACTCAAAAACAGCAGAAAAAAATAAACCCAAATTTAAAATGGGCAAAGGATTTGAATAGACATTTCTTCTAAAAAGATATATAAATAGCCAATACGCACATGAAAAGATATTCAACATCACTAATCATTAGGGAAATGAGAATCAAAACCACAATGAGATGCCCCGTGACACCCATTAAGATGGCCACTATCAAAAAAATAAAATAAAACAAACAAAACGAAACAAAACAAAAATGACAAGTGCTAGCATAGCAAGAATGTAGAGAAATTGGAATCCCTCTGCATTTGTTGGTGGAAATGTAAAGCTCTGCAATTGTTGTGGGAAAAAAACAGTATGGTGATTCCTAAAAAAATTAAAAATAGAACTACCATATGATCCAGCAATTCCACTTCTGGGTATATGCTTGAGTCTTGAAGAGATATTTGTACATCCATGTTTATAGCAGCATTATTCGCAGTAGTTGAAAGGTAGAAGGAACCCAAGTGTCCATCGGTGGATAAATGGATAAGCAAAATTTTGGCATATACCTACAATGGAATATTATTCAGCCCTAAAAAGGAAAGAAATTCTAACACATACTACAACATGGATAAATCTTGAAGACATTTATGCTAAGTAAAATAACCAAGTCACAAAATGATTCCACTCATATAAGGTACCTAGAGTAGTTACATGTGTAGCGGCTGAAAGTAGAATGGTGGTTGCTAGGGGATAGAGAAAGGGGGATGAGGAATTATTGTTCAATATAATCAAGTTTTAGTTTTGAAAGATGAAGAGCCCAAGAGATTGGGTGCACGACTATGTAAACATACTTAACACTACTGACCTGTACACTTAAAGATGATTAAGATCATAAATTCTTTGTTATGTGTTGCCATGGTTTGACTGTGTCCCACAAAGTTCGTATGTTGGGAGCTTAACTCTCGGGGCAACAGCACTGAGAAGTGGGATCTTTAAGAGATGAGTAGGTCATGATGGCTCTGCCCTCATCAGTAAATCACCGTTCTTATCCCGGGAGTGAGTTCATGATCACAGGAGTGGGTTACAAAAGTGACTTTGGCTTCCTCTTAGAGAGAGGAACTCACAAGTGTTCTCTCTCTATGTGATGCCTTCTACCATGTGAAGATGCAGCAAGAAGACCCTGATCGGGTGCAGCCGCTCAGTCTTGGACTGCCCAGCTTCCAGACAGTGAACCAAATAAATTTCTGTTCATTATCAATTATCATTATCATAACAGAATACCAGGCTGTGGTATTCTGTTATAGCAACACAAAATAGACTAAAACATGTATATTTTACCACAATTAAAAACAAAATTTAAAAAGAGAGAGAAAACATATACACTAAAAGAAACTCAAAGATGTAATCAATTGCAAGATATGGCCTTTATTTGTAGCTCTATTTAAACAAATTAACTATTTTTTTAATTATTTTTAAAAATTATTTTAAATTGTTTTTTAATTGTGAGGCAATCACAGAAATACAACCACTAACTGGATATTTTATGGTATTAAAGAATTGCTATCATTTATTTTTAGGTGTGATAATGGTATTGGCATTGTGTTTTAAAAAATATTTTTGTGTAATAGAGATACATACTAAAATAGTTATGGAAGAAATGAAATGAGGGGTTATTATTCACTGGAGGATGGGGAGAGAATGATGAGATATAGATGAATCAAGATTGGCCATCCAAACTGTTGAAGTTGAAGTACATGAGATTTTATTAGACTATTCTCTCTACTTTTGTATATTTTCATTTTTCTCCTAATAAAAATTTCAGTTCCAGAAAGAAAAATAAAAAGCTCACTGCCAGTTCTTTTGCCACAGTTATACAAGCCGTCACTTGATGGCAGAACTTCTCCCTTGAGTTGCTTATTCACAAAAAGATCCTGGCAACAGAATTCCCTGAAATCTTCTGTGCACATGGGTGGATATAACATCCTTGACTCACACTTTCTTTCTCTGAGAATTTGAAAGGTACCACTTTTCCACCCTCTAGTGTTGAATATGGCCATGGATATGAAGATGAACTTAGCTGATGGTTTTCCCTTTCCAAGTTACTTCATCCTTTTACTGCCTTAAGAATTCTTCCTTCATTTCTTAGAGTTCAATAATTTCACTAGGGTATTACTTGTTGGTGATGATCTGGGTCACTTTTCCCTGGGACACGCGGTGCCTTTTCAGTGTGTAGAGTCACATATTTTATTATCAGAAATTTTTCCTGAATCATATCTTTAAACGTTTGGGTTTTGTTTCATTGATTGTGTTTCTCATCTACAACTTCAATTGCATGTGTCTGGGATCTCCTTTTCTTTTCTTTTATGTTCATTATTTCCATCACTGTGTTTTTATCACATCTCTCTTCATGTTTCTTCCAGTTGTGTCATCATTCTGGAATTACATATTTCCTGAATTTCAGCACATGTTTCATATTTTTCATTGACTACTCACTTCTCCTCTATGTTCTTGTGTTTCTGCTTTGGGGTCTTCCTTCAAAAGTAATTGCTCAATTATGACCATTCTTGCAGGAGTAAGATGGTATTGCATTGCGGTTTTGATTTGCATTTCCCCCATCATTAGTGATGTTGAGCATTTTTTATAATAGATGTTGGCAAGGATGCAGTGAAAAGGGAACATTTCTACACTGCCAGTGGGAATGTAAACTAGCACAAGCACCATGGAAAACAGTGTGGAGATTTCTTAAAGAACTAAAGAGTAGATCTACCATTTGATCCACCAATCCCACTACTGGGTATCTACCCAGAGGAAAATAAGTCATTCTACAGAAAAGATACTTGCACATGTATGTTTATAGCAGCACAGTTTGCAACTGCAAAAATATGGAACCAGCCCAAATGCCCCATATATTTTTATGTATATATATATCGATATATATACACACACACATAAATATGCAATGTATGGCCTTTATCTGTAGCTCTATTTAAACAAATTAACTATTTTTAAAAATAGTTTTATATATTATATATATTTTTCTTTTATTTATTTATTTATTAGCATATAAATATATTATATATTTATTTTATATATATATATGATGGAATACTACTTAGCCATAAAAAGGAATGAATTAATGACATTCAGAGTAACCTGGATGGAACTGGAGACCAGTACTCTAAGTAAACTAACTCAGGAATGGAAAACCAAGCATTGTGTGTTCTCGCTCATAAATGGGAGGTAAGCTATGAGGATGCAAAGGCAAAAGAATGATACAATGGACTTTGGGGACTTGGGGGAAAGGGTAGGAGAGGGTTGATAAAAGACTACAAATTGGGTTCAGTGTATACTGCTCGGGTGATGGGTGCACCAAAATCTCACAAGTCACCACTAAAGAACATACTAATGTAACCAAATACCATCTGTTCCCCAAAAACCTATGGAAATAAAAAATTAAAAATAAATAATGACGTCTCTAAAGTCTTATAAAGCACAGCACAGAGTGGATGATCAATAAGTGAATACACTTTTTAAAAAGGAATTGCTCAAGGTAATGGCCTCATTGCATATGTTTTTATTTTAATTCATGGCAAATAGTTAGGACATGATTTTCATCCATTTATGAGTGTCCTCCATCTGCCAGTGATTTCGCTGCTTTTTCCCACCATTTTTCATATAGTATATTTTTATCAATGCCCCTTTTAAAAACTTTTTCACCACTGAATGAGTTACATTTTCCCAAACAATTTTCAAGAGGTCTTTTACTGGGGAGGGGCCAGGTGGCCTTTCAGGCTTCATTCCCCTTCCTGTTGCCCCAGAAATAAACTGCTTCCTCCAAATATAGCTCATCTTTGGTTTCTTTGTTCAGCCTTCTATATTTCTCAGAGCCAAACCAGGGTAGGAACACTTTTGCATAGACCCTGCAAACCTCAATTCCAGAACACTGTGTTAACGTTAGCACTTCAGGTGAGTCCTGCGCCTTCAGGATGAGTATTTTTGCTGGCACTTCCTCCAAGCTGCCAACCCTGGGCTCTCTCGGTGCTGCCTCCTTCTGCTTCCTTCTTGGCAGCCACCGCACAATTTCAGTGTCTCCTGGCAGCCTTTACAGATGTTGCAGAGTCTATGGTTTATATTTGCCTTTTGAGCTTTTCCTTTTCAGTTTGGTTTTTGGTTTTTCTTTTGCATAATTTCTAGGACAGGAAGGGGGAAATGCTGCCATGCATAGCCTGGTTTATATCAGAAATCTGACAACATTTTTAGGAATATACTCTTGAGAAGCTTTCTGCTTCCCATTTTATCATGGTTGACTTTAGTTTTGTTACTCTGATTTTAATGAATTTACCCTCTATAAAAATAGTTCGCTTTTTTCTCACATTATGTGTGTATAAAACTTGCTTTGTCCATTGGAGGCTTTCTTAGCAAGAGTAAAGCATCTCACCTGGGAAAGCATAAAAATAATGTAAAGGGAATGATAAGCCCAGATGCAACAGAATTCTTCCACTCAGTCAATCCTGAAACGGGGGCAGGATTATTGCAAACCAACTTATGATGCCTTACCAGCTGCTGAATAGGATCTCGCTTTAACTCTGCAAGATGATGGGATGAACTCATTTTCTTTCATGTAATGAAACCAGGATCTTTCATGGTCAGTAAGAGTACGGAAGCATCTGGATTCATTGACTGCAACAGACCTTAATAGTGCGTAATTCGCTGGGGGAAAATTGTGTGTATCATATTGTCATTTTGCATCTGTTACTCTGATTAGGATCACTGTAATACATTCAAATTCATTAATGGTGGCTACTTCGGATCCCTAAATAATTAATGGAATCATAGGTGTCTCCCTAAGCAACAACCCAATGGCACTGTGTATTAGGCAGCACTGTGAGCTCTGAATAAACAGCTCTGACACAGCGACATCTGTTTTGTCAGGCACCTCCTCTTGCACCAGCTTGCCTTAGCTGAGCTTGGGAAAATGGGCGGAAGCAAGAGTAGAAATCAAAGGAGATAGTCAAGTAGACTCTGTGTAGTGGTTTGATGTAAAATGCAGGATGCCAGGTCCCAACTCATCCCATGAATCAGAATCCCTGGATGGTGGAACCTGGGAATCAGCCTTTTAATAGACACCCCAATGATTCTTATGTGCCCTGTAGTCTGAGAAGCTCTGGATAGAGACCTCTCTCCCAAAGGAAAAAAAAGACAGCAAGATAGGGAAAATGTTACATTGTGGGTCCTAGCCCACTGGGGTACTATAATATAGTGTGTGAATTTTTCTTACCCTACATGCTTAATATGGTTCCAAGGCTTGAAGGAAATAATTTATCCTATTTCTGAAATATAAATAAAACATCCCCACGCCCACCCAATCTTGTTGATTTCTGCATGTGCTCTGAGGATAAGCAGATGTCCCCAAGTGAAGCAAAAATGTTAATATTCTGAGACTTCTCCCAGAGTAACTTAAAGAAATAAAAAGCCAATTTATTAGACTATGATTAAAAATGCACACACAATTAACTGTGGAAGTGCTTGTTTCCCAATATCCTGCGGACAACAATTTTTGGCAGATTTTGCAACTTATCTGCATTTCATCGAAGTAGGAGACTATACAAATAAATGGCAGTGGCATATCCTAGGGCACTAAAGAGGTCATGAAAATATCTATAATCCACACAAATTGCAAGTGTTAATAAAGATAATGTCCTAGTCAGGAACTGTGAAGTTAATGTGTATTTGTAAATGTCTAAAGAGTAGATGGAGAGAAGAGAAAGAGAGGGCAAAAAGAAAGTAGAAAGTGAAGGTTGTAGAGGGGACCAGGAGAAAAGATGGAAGAACTCTGATGCAATTTACATCCCAGAAATCGCTCTGCTGTGGTTGCAGAAAGCCAGTCTGGGTTGTCTTTCTACCTGGCTGCTCCACAGAATGCCCTCCAGAAAACAGCCATAAATGAGCTCAGTAGCCTCCCACTACCACAATGAGAAAATCAAACTATCAGCAGCATTTCAAAGCAAATGAAGGAAACCAGAGGATGAGTGCAAATTCCAGGTGTCTAAGTTTGTACTCACACAGCTAAATAATGCCATGGACACAGTGGAGCTAATGTAGGGCAAGCAAGAGACATCACTTGCCAATGGAAGTGGGTATTAAAAGAGGAGCAAATTTTAGCACAATGTTATTAATAACCACCATTTGTCAGGTCTTACTAAGTGTCAGCATTTATTTATTTATTTAAATTTAATCCTCACTGCCGTCTTTACAGATTGCACTCGTTTTACTAATGAGAAAATTGCAATTGTAATAAGGATGCTCACCTAGTGAGCAGTGGAGCCAGGATATGACTCCTACATGTCTAACTCTGATGTCCATGCTTTTAACCACAATTTTACTGTGGAAGATGCTGTATCTCTTCAGTGATACAGGGTTGCCCTCCTGGTAAGATATGCAGGAGAGTCTGCATCTATGAGTCTACACTCAGTTTGGCTAAACGAGAGATGCCAAGCCATATAGGACAACTCATCTAGCTTTGGACATATGGGCAGCACACTCTTTGGATGAGGGCTGAGACCAGAAGTCAAGAATTTCTGGTTCCATTAAACCATGAGTTACATGTAGACAATAAATATTCATTAAATACATGATTTAATTTTGCTTTTGTCTGTCTGTGTTCCCAGTGTTAAACATAATATTGCCTGGTACATAGTAAGTGCCCCAAAAATGCATGATTAATGAGTCAATAAATACATGAACTAGTGAATAAATCAATCAGTGTACAGAGAAATGAGAATTCCCACACTCATCTGTAGGAAATTATTGCACAGAGAGCAATACGCCAACCCTAGATCATCAATCTTTTCTTGCCGTATGTGGGTCCCAACATTTTTTCACAAGTAAAGGGAATATGGCATTGTCATAGTTACTTGTATAACAGAATGTGTGCTAACAGCAGTAATGAACAAAGCCCAGGCCATGAGCAGTCCCAGGCTGATGACTCATACACCACCAGAGCCTTTTGTCCCCAGTCATTATTTTCCAGCATTTTCTTGCATTGCCCTTTTGCTACAAGAATCAATCTGGACTTAATCATTTGCTCTTTGACCTGAAGCGTACAGATTTACAGCGCACTTTTTAGGGCTATGAAATCTTTGTTTTGGATTTTCTATAGTTTAAAGATCAATTTTGACTAATCAGAGCTAACTAGAGATCAACAAACCCTTCCAATCTCTATCTAGGGCCTGGGCAGGTGTTAAAAACCTACATGATTTCTAAGTCAAAATTCATTTCACAGGCAAATGTAGAAAGAACCCATGTTTGGCAAATATAATTTCTAGTTGTGCAGCTTTCAATTGACAAATGCCTTAATGATGGAAAAAACAAAGCACAGAAGTTAGACCTCCTAGGTTTCCAACATGTTGGTTGTTATCACGATTAGATGTGTGACCTTAAACAAATCACTAAGCCACACTAAATCTCAGTTTGCCCAACTGAGTAATGAAGTGTTGAACTCTCTGCTAGGTCTATAAACACACACATATCATCTTATTACAGTCTATCTTACTCTATTAGTTTGCCTTGTTTATAAACAAGCTTGTGAATTACTTGAGGATGTGTCATAAACTTTCCTTTTTTGTCTCTTCCATTGCTTCTAGAACCTTTAAATACAAAAAGCTGATCAGCAGTGAACTAGATAGAAGTAAATCAAGGTTCCTTGTGTTTCCCTACCCAGGTTTTCAAGAGTATGAAAACCTTCCCAAATTTATGTAACAAAAACTCTTCAGGAATCAGAACAATAAGCTGCATTTCTATAGGGTTTTTCTTTTTTTGTTTTGTTTCTCAGATATGTGTGATCCCTTAAATACTGTGTGTGTGCATGTATTTAAAACAATCTGTGCTTCTTTCACTCTTGGTTAAAATTTTTATTGGTTTCGTACATAAAATTCCCAAAGTAAAATTTTCATTGAAAATGGAAAATACTCAATTTCTGTTTGCACTAAGTGGCTGACAATTAACAAATGAGTCACGTGTATTCCCTTCCTGTAACTAATACCCTGCAAGCCGAATTCATCAATTACAGCAAGGAACAATATTCACTTTACCAAACATCCAAGTTTCTTAGATGTTGCACCTTTTTGTGTCTGTGTTTGCTTTCTCATTCTCTATGTGTTCTATTCATAAATTGTGTCCAGCAAATTATGGCAAAGGTGTTTCTCTTCTCTATTGCCACATTGCAATCTATACTTAACTGCAGGGTAACAACAACGGAAGCCATAACTAACAGAGCCAACTCTAGCCCTCTAAATCTGCAACTACAGCTTGGGAAAAATCTTGTATCAGGGTGTTACATGCTAGATTTAATGTGAATGTTGTAGTCTGAAATGAAAATTATTTGTACAGCTGGAATATAACATTTGCATAAGTTACAATTAAAAGGGAAAATATAATTACAAATTTTCAACTTAATTTGAATGGTTTTTAAAATGCTCATTTGGCATAGGCAACAGCTTGCAGGCAAACAGAACACACTCTCAGAGTTGCATCCCTTTGTCTGGGTAGCAGTAGTGAGCTCATTTTGAAGTGTTTGCTTTAACCCCTGAATCCCAACAGCAACCAGCATTGAGAACCTAAAGTACAAGGCAATGTTTGTTTTCAAAATCGGATTACAACATACACAGTGATTCATAAATATTTGCATCTTTTAATTGTTTCTAAAAATGAAGTGGCAAGTGGCATCGCACAGGAATGTTATTTCTCCCGTGGAGCGAATGAGCAGTGGAATTTTAACTAGTTTCATTCCCTTTCAGTTCTCAGATCTGAGATCGTCGGTCATATCTCCTGTACAATGTTTTCCTCATATCACAGTCTCTTTAATGGCTCCAGTTTCTGATTTTTTTTCCTCCTTAATTACATGTCCTTTTCTTGTAGCTACTTCATGCTGAAGGCATGTCATTCTTCTCAGAGATAATCTTGGCTAGGTGTCCATGGACCGAGTCCATTTGTTCATTTGTTTTTAGGATTTCTTTTCTAAGAGGCAAAGGAATCCTTTTATTATCCTCAAACTCAAAAATTGAAATTTTCATAAAATACTTTGTACAGCATGTTTACTTGAAACCCTGCTTCCCCAAAGTCATGATATTTGTGATTATTATGTAACATGCATTGTGTTGCATCAATGAGTTTTGTAAAAGGGAGGAAAAAGAGAATATTATTCCATTCTGTCTTTCCCAGAAAAAAAGCATCCAAACAGACATATAAACAAAAAAATTACTGTTACTGTGAATTACACAATGAACTGTGCCTTTCTATTTTCCCAATCTTTCTTTTCACAGCTATCTCCAAATAATGAGACACCAGAAGATGCTCTTGAAAAAAAATAAATTATAAAAACTGATCCTTTGTTCTATTTACCCTGGAATCTGAAAAGAAAACTCCATGCCAAAGGGAAAAACATAAAGTAATAATACAACCCAATTTTATCTTTTTCCTGAGAAACTACAAAGGTACTCAGTTGATCAAGAGTATTATTAAGTAGTGTGATTTTTTTAAATCACAGAAATCTTGCTTATTTTAGGAAGAACAAATACATAGCAATGAGAGGACCACCACACCACCTTCAAGAAAATGCTCCTTACAATGACTTGCTGAAACCAATGACAAAACCACATTTCCCATGCCCTTGTGGATAATCATCTTTTGGGCAATGGACTTAGAAAAACTTCATCACTCTTAACTGGGATGTAAATGTAATACATATATATGATAAGCACATATAAATGTAATTTATCTTGAAAGGAATTCCAAGGTTTTAATAAATACTATGCTGGGGTCTATAGCTTCCTTCCTAGTCTGTCAGCTTTCCCATTTCTCTCCTCTTTGATGTTCACAGTGGACAATTGTATCAGCCCCTAGGTTTGTATTCAAATTCATAAGCCAGTAGCAGACCATTTCCTCCAATGATATTTCCCAAACGGTGGAGATTTGTCACTGGTGAGATCATTTTAGTTGCCCATACCCCAATATTTAAGCTATCTGTTTTTTAAAAAATATAACACACTTGTGATTTCACCAATTTTATCAAATAGTAAGAATTTATCCAAGAATAAGGCTAAATTATTCCATTTTAAATTGATAGAAAGAAAATATTGAGAAAAAAGCGCAGATGGTATGCAGATAGAGCAAAGATCACGAAAGAGGTATGCAGATGACTAAAGTTTAGGAAACTGTCCTAGAAAAATCACTTCTCCATCAAGAGCTGCGCTCTTAAGGGGAAAAAAGAAAAAGAAAGAAAAAAAAAAGTACTTCTCAAAAAATTTTTGGAAGAAAATTAAAGACCCAGAAAAGAATCAAATATTTCTCATTTTTACTTTTCCCTTTGATTCATGAAAAACATTTTTCAAAAAGACCAAAAGCACCACAGCACAAGGACTTCCCTTGCATGCAAAGAGTAGATCTGGAGAAGGCATTCTGGGGAAGATGTAGACATTTTTCGACAAGGCTCCTCCCAAGAAGCCAACTTGTCAAGGAGAGCCTCAGGCAAGTTGAGATGGCAAGGGTTGCCACTAGCAGCTCCAGCGGTCACACTAGAGTAGAACTAGAGTGATGCTGAGCACCAGGCAAGGACTGCCTACAAATGAGGATGGGGCTCCCACAGAGGGAAGCAATCAAAGGTGCAGGGTTTCAGGAACAGCCAGCCACCCTGTCTCCCAAGCTCCCACCACTCCACATCTCGGGCTCCCTCTGTCTCCCCTTAGCTTCCCTCCCTCCCTTCCTTTCTTTTCTCCTCAACTGTCTTTCACCAACTGAACTGACTATAACTGTATAAACTCTATTTTTATTATTGAATTTCTTTCTGTAAAGTTCTTTGTTTTCTCTTTTGAGTTTTAAATATATGGGTGATTTCAAAATTTTATATTCCCAGTTCCCCAAAAAGGTTAGAATTCAGCTAAAAATGGTGATATGTTGGCTTTTACTTGTATGTTATTGTGAGATAGATATGTTGTGTGATTTGGTGTCCACTCCCACCCCCACCATTGAAAATAGAGCAAAAATTGGAGCTGAAGAAAAAGAATCATTTTCCCTTTTTGGTGGGAAGAGTATTGCATGCAATACGTTACGAGAGTAATTTTGAGAGTGAAAAATCACAAGCAAGATTCTCGAGAAGGATGTTTCCGAGAACCATTTTGTTTCGTTCTTTCTGCTATCCTAAAGAAGTCACGCCATTTCCAGTGGTAACCAAGGGAAATCTAGAGTTATTCACCATTAAGACAAAATAGGTCATTCTTAAAATGTTCCTTTACATCCTTTTTTATATAAGCTGCACCTCCCAGAGTGAATGTCAGAATCAATCGGTTGGGTAGAACAGAGGCTTCCACCCTCATTTCCCCAGAGCCCTACCTTTGATGGGGGGCAGGGGTACTATAGGAGAGGGAAAGGGGCGCTAGGAGGAACGATCTCCAGGCTCCACACCTCCTTCAACCACCACAGCCCCACTTTTGTCTGTTTAATAGAGCAATCATTGAAAATTTCCTTTGAAAAAAATGGGTCTCATGTTTTAAAAATTTGTAACATAATGGGAATAGAAAAACTAATGTGCTTGGATTAACCCTGGAAAAACAGGATATAAGTTATAAGGATGATGAATGTTTCTTCAGACTAATTGTTTCTTTCTAATTCCTCACAAGGTTCATGAAATTGTATGCTGTTCTCCTGTGGGATCTACTAACCTTGCACCTTGCGAATCACTCTCCACTCCCCTCACTTTCTAGTCCTTAAGCTGGGGTGGTCAGGGGTTAGGGGAGAAGCAGGTGAAGTGGGGAGGGCACGTAAGAGTGAGATAAGCCTAAATGTTTCTTACAGACAAAGTTGACAAGATTCAAAAGTGGTTTGGGTAACAGAGACTCAATCCCAAAGGGGCATTTGATTCCCAAAGGGAAACAGATGTACTTCATCTGGAACATCGTGATATTCCAGAAGAACTTCAGAAGTGTGCCGGTCGGAAGGGAGCCCTGTGAGTAAGTGAAATGAAGAGTGAATAACTGCCTAATTAGTGGACATGAAAACTGGACAGTCTCCAAAGTCATCAGAGATGACCACGCTTGCCAGGCAGCTTCCTAGACTAAGGGTGAGTCCATTCGTAATCATCCCAGCTGGGAGGTGGCTGGGAGATTTGGCACAGGGCTCAGAAGACTGGCTAACCTGGATAAAGCCATTCAAGACAATCAGGCGTGACATCATCTCCATGGCTGAGGTCCTCTGGCTCAGTAGTTCTAGAACTTCTTGTGGCCACTCCAATATAACAACACTCAGGAATCACCTCCACTACTGCTGGGGCAGGCAGTGGGAACAGATGTAGAGAGGGTAACCTTTATTACAAGGAATGAGGAAAATGGAATTGATTCTGATAAGGGGCATTGTCAATCATTAGCTCACATGACAGCCAAGAAGATAGAGTCCTGTCCCAATCAATATTATAAGAGGTGAGTCCACAGACCACCCACAGACCAAGGAGACATCAAGCCTTTGAACCATAGATTCAAAACCTCCACTCAACAGGAATATCAGGGAGTTCTTTGATATCTAGCTTTCACGTGTTAAAGCTAGTTGCCTCACCTTCCCACTCCTATTTTTGCCTAGAAAACAAAGTCTGAATTCCTTAGCATCAAGGCTCTTCAAAATCCAGTCCATTCTACTTTCTCAGTCTTCTCTCTTGCTATGCCTTGGCATGTTCTCTGTCTTACAGGGAATATAGGTTGCACTAGCCCCTTGGTCTAGTTATGTCCATTTCTAAAGTCTCTGGTAAAAACACGTTCATCTTTCAGGATGCAGTTCAAGTTTCACTTCCTTCTCTACATAGTTCATGACTCCTTTGTGTTAAAGGCACAGTTCAAGCATCTACCTTAGCACCTTACTTGAAGAAGAGTCTGAGGAGAACAGTCCTTGCTTCAGCTTCAGTTGAGACATAATTACACAGATCTAGCAAGCCAGTGGTGTGCACCCAGGAATCACATGGCGCTGAGAGACTTAACTGACTATGCTTATTTGCCCCAGGGTAACTGTGAAATAGGGCTTTGGAGTGTGGTATCAGTTTCTTGCATCTATCCCAAGCCTAGCCCCATGGACACATGTCTAGGTTCTTGTAGATGGGTGATTAATAGCATGAATCTAAAACCAGTTGCCTGATTTCAGATCTCAGTTCTGTTGCTTACTGGTCACCTTGAGTCAGTCAGTTAACCTCTCTGGCCTCAGTGGAGATGAAAATAATATGGGGCTGTTGTAAGCATTACACAAGTTAATGTATGTAAAGCTCTCCCAACACTGCCAGGCACACAATGAGCCTCATGTAAGCATCAGGTGCTACATCTAGGAAGAGAGACGATGGTAAGTAAAAGTTTATTCAATCTGGGAGCACAAGCCACACTAATTCAGAACCACTAAGTTGAGAGAAAATTCAAAGAGGGTGATCTTCCTAATTCCACCATCGATTAGAAGCAGCTTAGCTCATTGAAGTGGTGGCATCATAGTGGGGCTAGAAGCAAGCGTAGTCCCAGCAGAAGGTTTGGGCACATGACAGGAGCAGTGGTGCTCAGATAGAGGTGGCAGCAGGGGCAATGGCATCGCCAGGTGGTCTCTGTGACACCTACAGGTGGCGTCTCAGGGTGCTCAGTGAGTGAAGCTATGTAGAAGTGACACAGAAGCCTGCTGAAGGAGATGACACCCAGTGGCCATGGGACATTGTCAGCAAAGACAGTGATGAACAGCATGAGAGATCAATACTCCGGGACACCATGGGGCAGATGTCAGCCTTATTCTCATGCCCATGAGAGAAATTCCCTGGGGTCGATCAGAAGTTCGTGGAGGTGAAGCTTTGCCAGGTCCTCATGAATCCAGTGTGACAAATTCCTCAAATTACCATTGGTGGGAGCTCATTCTTCCAGAAGAGGAATATTGGGAAATGATAGAAAGCACAAGCTTTAGAGTCAGTCAAGCTTGTACCGCATTCAACTGAAAACACTTCCTGAGCACCTGTTTCATGCCACAGGCTCTGCTCTAGTTGGTGGAAACACCACAGTGAGTGAGGCAAAAAGTGTCCTCCTCATAGGACGTTCCTTTACAGAGGGAGACACAGTTGAGAAACAAGTAAGCAAATACATTAATGGGATGTTTCATGTGATAAGGGCTGTGAAGACAATAAAGTAGGTAATGATGTAGGAGAGGAGTAGAGCAAACCACTTAAATAGAGAAGCTGGGTCAGTCTCTCATTCACAGTGAGGATGCAGTGGCCAGAAGAGGCATCCCAGGGAAGATCTGAGGTGAACCCTCTGGTAGGAAAGGCTTGGCAAATTGGAGGAACAAAAAGAAAAAATAGTAAATCTAAAACAAGGATCAGCAAACTCCAGTCTACAGGCCAAATCCAGCCTGCTGCCTGTTTATGTCAATAAAGTTTTATTGGAACGTAGCCACGCTCATCTGCTTATTTATTGTCTATGGCTGCTTTCATGCTAGAATAGCAGAGTTGAGCAGCCGCATGGGAGACTGTATGGCTTGCAGAGCCTAAAATATTTATCTGGCCCTGTGCTGAAAAGTGTGCTGATCCTGGTCTAAAGCATCATAAACAAGCTAGAGGGAGAATAGTAGGAGATGAAGTTAAAGGGATCAGGGAAGGGTGGCAAACTGCAGGGCCTTGTAATCCATGGGAAAGGGCTGGGATTCTGTTCTGCATGTAATGGGAAGTCACTGGAGAAGTCCAAGCAGGGAGTACGTGATCTGACTTATGTTCTTACAAGGCCACCCTGGGAGCTTAAGAAGAGTAGATTTCCAGTCTTTGGAAGATGGACTATAGGGCCAAGAGGCAACCAGAAAGTCTACCAGGTGGCTACTGCAGAGCCCAGTGAGAGGCAAAGGTGCCAGGGATAGGGATGGTAGCAGTGCCAATGCAACAAGTGGTCAAGGTATATTATTTTAGGTAATATTTTAGGGGTTTAACAAGCATGAGAACCCTTACTTACTCCACTGTGTAACCTTAGGCAAGTTATTCAAACGCTTTAAGCCCAGTTTCTTGTCCAAAAAAACCCTGGGAGCCCTATTGTGTGGATTGAATTACAAAATACATGTGAGGTGCCTGTCAAAAAGTTAAGTGTTCAATAAATGTCGACTATGATTACTGTGTGTTGTTGTTGTTGTTGTTGACTGATGAGGCCTGTGGAAAGATCAGGTTGCAGCTTACAGCTCATTGTGTCAGTTAATGGTGCTCTTCTCTCCCTGATTAAATTTGTGAGTTCCCTGGAGACAGGGAAGCTCCGTTATTCATCTTTATATCCCCAAAAGTGTGCCTGGCACATGGTAGATGTTTAATAAAAGGTTATTGATTAAACTATTATGTTTTAAGAAAGGAGGAGTATTATCTATTCTGCCATTTTTCACCAGAAGTGTTTTGTTTTCAGGATTGATATAGCACATTTCTGTGACACAGAACCATTCCGAAGATACAGAGGTAGCTGTCTCTAAGGAAAGCTGGTACCCAGCAAAGGAAAACTCAGATACTATTCTTTGGAAAACCTCTAACCTGATAAAATACGTCAATGTTTGCAATAATGTATTGAATCTGGGCTAAAAATTCACCATGCACAAGAGATCCAATCTTATCAGATACATATCAAAAATCTCTACCATAGTGTGGATGAGAACAATAAGTCCAAAAATCATTGCTCTAATGTGTCAAGCTGTTTTCAGACTAATTTCAAAGCGGTTGGATATTCTGGTCCCTTGCTCAGCCATATTGAAGCGTCCTCCATTTTGCATTATTACCTCCTTCCTTTTATTCATTCATGATTCTGCCTTTAAAACTAAAAGGATTTGGATTAAAATTGAGACTTCAGAATTGTTTGTCAACTTTCTTATTCTGTGGCATTACCACTTACCAAAAAAGACTGGAAATCTACGCTTCTTTTAGAAGTTAAAGTTTGTCATTATATGATAATTTCAAATGAAATTAAATAGGACACAAATTTTAAAATAAAAAATGGCACCTGTAAAATACATACATACTCCTAGGTGACATTTTTATTTTTCAAAAGTGGTTAAATACCATAGTGGTCACACAATACAAAATCAAAAAACCTTCAAAGGGCCAAAACATAAAAAGTTACCAGTTGCATTTACCTGTTGTATTCAGAGTAACTAAATGTATCCTTAACACATACATGTTGCTGTATCTGAAAGAGGAACTCTAATTTCTTAAAAATTAATAAATTACCACCAGGTGAGAAATGTCTTCAAGGCAGTCAACCGAATCACAGCAGTATTACACAAACTTACCAATTTAGCTAACAAACCCCAAAAGAATGAGAAAATAAAAATAAGGAAAATACTTAAAATAACAGGACACTAAAAAAGAGGATCCATTATTATAGGAAAGAAAAAGCTGAAATGCTTGCAACACCAGGGAGCAGCCATGAGGAGGGATTTTTTTTTTTTTTTTTTAAACACGAAGCCTGGCATCTCACAAATAACGTATGTTCTATATTATGTGGCAGTTGCTATGGTAACAACCTTTATTTTCTGAAACAGTACACAGATGTGTACAACATACTAACTTACTGGTTATAAATTACAGCTTTTCCCATAGTTCAATAACTTAAGAATTCTACGTTTTTGAAATCTCAGAAGTTCTGTTGTTATTACATTTCTTTTATGAGATAATTTTCCTTGTACTTTCAAAATGAGAGTGTTCCCAGACCAAGAGAAAGGAGCAATGAGAAAATGGGGTATCTCAGAGAGTAGCAGTGGACTGAGTACTGTGACTATAGAGTCTGTAGGAAACCCACTGAAAGAAGGGGAAAATTACTTTAATGAATTCATGAACAATAGTCATGAAAAACAAGTCTCCAGCAAAATGATGTCATAAATAAACTTATGAATTAATTTATTATTATAAGGTGCCATATTTGCAGTTTTAAAATAAATGAAGATTATTTCTTAGAAGTGTTACAAACACTAATATAATTTTACAAGGTACAATAGTGTGGTTGCATGAATTAACCTGATTTTTTGACTTCAAATGAAATGTTTTGAGCCTTGAAATGACCCAAATCTGGGAGAAAACGTATACTACTATATTTAATAAGGGATTCATATCCCTTTGTCAGGTTATAAAGCAAAATACAGATTTTTACTGATTGGGATATTTTTATATTCTAACCTTTATCAACAAATACTTGCAAAGTGCTTTCTACATGCAGGGAGCTGGCTGTCCATGCTTAGATGCATACTGACATGTGTAGAAACATAAGTTATAGGAAAGTTTAGTTCTATAGATGATTTTTTACTATTATAAAAATTTATATTATATTTTCCATGTGGATCTGAATATTTTCTTTAAATAGGTAGCTCGCATCGTAGGTTTTTTAGGGTTATCAGAAAGAATCATCTCCGCTGCATTTATGAGGTGAGAGTTCATTACCTGGGAAACATTTGAAAAATAAGCTTGTATAGCTAGCATTTACAGTTAAAAACCATCTATCTTAAATAAGAAAAAAGATTTCTAATTATAAGAAAATTGTAAGTACCCTTACATAAAAAGTAACAAAGCATCCCTGATTTAGAAAGTCCAGTAACTGCACTGCTAATGGCTTTTCCTAACAAACATAAAACACTGGGAACTGCTATTTCAAGTCACAATACGGTTACATTCAAATTCAAAATTGTCTTATAGCAGCAATGAAGATGAGAAACAATTGAATACTGTGTAGATAAGACCAAACCATTTTGAAAAGCCTGCACCATTAAGTGGTTGTTAAAATTTTTGCTAATGCTTTCCACACACACTCCTTTCTATATCTTTTAGAGATATATTAAAAACAGGACTATGACTAATCCATTCAAATCCTTGCACTATCAGAGAGAGAGAGAGAGAGAGAGAGAGACAGACAGAAAGAGAGACATTTAAGTTATCACCTAATGGGGGCTTAGTGGCTAGAACTCAGAACCCAACAGAAAAAGAGTACTTCACTGCTAGGCGCATTTTAAAAGTATTACTTAAATTACATTTAAGTCATCAGATAATTATGAACTTTCTTCTCTTTTATATTTATATGGCATATTTATTGAATTGCACAGTATGCTTTTACAATAAAGTGCTTTTTACGTTGCCGCCTTTGTTCATCCAAAATAAAACTGACAGTTATCCTTTTATAAGCTATTCTGAGAACATTTTCTCTTCTTTGAAGCTGATTGATGCACTACTTTAAATGTTCCTGCAAATATCTTTTCAATTCAAGTTTTTGCATAATGTAATAAGAAGATAAAAGAATTCTATACTTCAACAAGAGACATTACAAAGCAAGTAGAGACATTATCAAGGGCATTAACATGCTCCTAATAGCAATAAAACCTTTTAACTGTCTGATGTAGAACATGCTCCCACCAAACCACCACATATTATGGTAATTGGCTCCAATTTCTGAATCTTACATTGTAAAGTTACAAAGAGTTAGGTAGAACTGAAAAACAAATCTCTAATACTCATCTTGTTACTGTTCCCATTATAAGATGTTTACTTTCTACCTCTAAGGAGAACTGGTCTGCTGTGTTGTGCTGCTCTTTACTGTGCTATTATATTTTTGTATCTTGTCTCATTTTTATTTCTACTCAATGATATCAAGACACTTTTTTCCCAAATAACTCTTTTCTAACTCCAAAACATCACAGTAACACAAATAGCATTTTCCTCAGAATTTCAGTGTAACAAATGGGTTCTCTGTGCATGCCTGTGTCACATCTCATTCACTTTATGAGTTCTCTCATCACGGGCAGATGCAACAGGGAAAAACAGTCCATGAGGACGCTTTGATTTTTCTTTACAACGCGTTACTAAATGACATGAGTAGCCTTTCCATCCTGGCCAAGAGGAAATATAATTTCAAGCTAAAGTTGAGTTCAGATTCTGTTAAATTAAATAGCAAAGAAAACAGTCACTCTTGGCTTTACTCCTCTTAGACAGGAAGCAGGGCAGTGGGGAATTGACATGAGCCATTCCTCGGTGATTAACCTGCAGTTTATGTTGTTTCTAGGTGACGTGCCCATCACGCAGGAAGCTTCTCCGAGGCTGGCGAGAGCAACTTGTCTGCTTTGAGAAATGCAGATCTATCAGGATCCAGAATCGGACTCTGAAAAAGCTGTCATTTCATGTCTCTAAAACAGCCTTTGATTTAATGTACAAGATGTCTAGAAGTAAAGGACAATAAAATAAAAACCAAAAAAGGAGAACTATTTCAATTAAGAAGCATTTCTATATCAATTCTTGGAAATCACATAAAATAAAAGCTGTCAGAATCAATCTCTGTTTAAAAGGTTGATTTTTTTGTGGTGCTTACATACAACATGCAAGACCGGAAAAAAACACAAATTACTAGCACAGAGCAGCCAAAGTTAAAAATTCCTTTCTCATTAGAGAGATATCTGGTTATTAAATTTTCCTAATGGATCAAGGAAAAGTGTTTTTATGGCTGGGGCTGAGAACTGAGGAGAGAAGGAAAGAAATAAACCCTCATACAGAAAAAAAGTCACAGATATAATCTCCAGTTCTACATGAAGGAGTTTCATGCATTTCCAAAAATTTCATCTTTAATTGACGATAATTAAAAGCTTCATATAACATTCTAGGAATCTACCTTTTATTGCTATGGGTTTTCAATGATGTTTGAATGCCTTTTTCAGAGAAAGATAAATATTTCTTGAAAGATTGCCCTATCACTCCAGTAATCAAATATCCTAAAGGAGAATTGAGAAAAAAATCTTTACAAAATTTGAGGCAACCTTTTAGTTAAGAGTATAATAATATTAAATAAAGATATAAGCATTGCCAAAAGTAAATAAATAAAGCTCTTCTAAATGTGACTTCTTATTATAGAAGACATCACTTTCATTTTCATTTAGGTTGTTTTGTTTTGTTTTGCTTGGAGTTTTTCTCAAATTTATTTATTTTTTAAATTGACAGATAAAATGGTATGTATTTACTGCATACAACATGATGTTTTGAAATCTATACACACATCGCGGAATGGTTAAAGTTAGCTTATTAACATATGTTCATTTGTTGTTAAAATATGCTGTTTAAGAAACATGCATTACACTTCCAACTTTACTCCTGTCCTTAAAATTTTTATTATGCATTTTATTCCACATCTTTTATTGAAAAGGCTATTGGGCAGGGAAAGAAAAGATAAATTAATTTGCTGTCCCCCAAAAGGTTTGTATATATCAGGGGTATACCCCTTTCAGTGGCCTACTTCTGGCACCTTTATTTTTTAAAAATCAAGGTTTTTTTTGAAGGGGACTATTTAAAGAAGAAAATTCACTCCTTGATCATCAAATCAAGAACTTTTCTTAAAGTAAGCCTTCCACAGCAGTAAAAGAAACAGCCTAAGAACTTCCTCCAATCAAAAGAAGAAAAATAACAAAATCAGCTCACCCGTGATTTCCTTAATAAACTTAAAAGAGATAAAATCCCATTGATGCCTCTAAAAGTGAAAATGAGGAAAGGGCAACTTTATTGATTCCCTGAAAACCAACGAACGTGTAGCTTATTGATAACACTAAACACCGTCTAAGCCTTTAGTGATTTTCAACCAAAAGTCTGCCTCTGAATGATGGTTTAAATCATCGTATTAATATATTAGGGGAAAATTACCATGGGAGGCACTTGGAAATTAATTAAAAACCCTGCACTCAGTTTGTTTGTGAGAGAAGATAAATATCACACATGGGAAAAGATGCCTGACAACCGCCATAGTTTTCAGATCCAAATTAGACCCTGACAGCTATGTCTTTGTATGACTCTCCTTGGGGTATGATAAGCAGAAATATAGAATATGAAGATTTCTGATAGAAGTATTTATTACTGACACTTCCGAAACATTCCATGTGTGGCATCAGCAAAGCATGCTTCACCTCAGACAGAAATGTCAGGTTTTCTTCCAAGATTTGTTTTTTTCTATTCCTCTTCCCCCATTCCCATCCCTCCCTCCCCATCCGCCACTACCCCCCTTCTCCTCCAAAAGATGATCTTTTTTTAGAAGTTCAACAGCAGCCCCTGGTGGAACTCAGCAGTTGTTTCAGCCTGAGCACAGTTGTTCAAGCAACTCCATTCATCTTGTCAATAAAAAGAAAAGTCTGTACATGTGTATATTACCCCATCAGTATGCTGTTCCTGCAGGTCAGGGATCAGAATACAACCCTGAATGTACAAAGGCAGTGCTTTATGATGGTAATTTCAGCCAATTTTGGTAGCTGGAGTTTTGAAAAAAATATATATATGTAACAAACAATAAACATCTGTCTCCAATGTCACATTCATTTTATGCATGAAGACCAATAATTAACTGCTCGTGAATAACGCTTACCACAGAGTGCGTCAAAGTGAAGAGGCCCCACACATGTGAGGGGGTGATCGCTATTTTGTTTGACTCATGTTGTGACAGATTCAGCTTTGTCACTTAGCAAAATGAGCTATACAAAGTGACAAAGAAGGGATTTCTCTGGGTCAGAGCTCAGAAAGCACCACAGTATGCTACTGCACCATCAGAATGGCAAGCTAGGCTTAACAAGAAATCCCACCAAAATGCTCTTCAGAGAGACCATCTCTATTCCTTTCGGGCTTGGTTGGCAGCCCCAGATTACCATGTGGGGCAAGGGGGAGATGTGGGGCTCTTTGTTTGCATTAGGCAGTGTCAGTCTCTACACTTGACAAAGTTGCCTGGGAGAGGCGCTCAAAGCCAACTCCACTCCCTCTGGAGCCATCTCCCTAGAGAACACTTTTTTCTTAGCACAAAGCACAGTCCTATTGCTAAGCCCCATGCCTTTGGGGCCACATCACACCAAAGGAGTTGCCTTCCCAATTCACACAGAGGTGCCATATCGGCTCCTGGAGGCTCTGATGCTAGGCAAGGAGAAGGAGACTTGCATAATGAAGAGGATGGCTCTCCTGACAGAGTTTCATGTGCTCCGGGGTTGAGGAACACAGCGGGCATTCGCCCTCCAGGAGGCTCACATTAGGACACAGGTGTAATGAGAAATTTACTCAAAGACTCAAAAGTCTACTTGAATAAATTTATTCGATGCGTATTTCGCTTGTGTATTTTGACTTTTCTCTTCTTAAATGATGAGTTTATTAAGAGGAAAAGCAAACTGTACTTTTAAAGCTTAAAATAGCTTCATGATAAATGCTAGGATCGAATAAATATTATTTTATGTGAAAACATGGTTTTTAAATTTTGAAAGTATTGTACTTCATATTAGCCCTTCACATGACCCTGAAGCCACTTAAATCTCTGGACTGATCTCATGTGAAGCTGAATCAGGGAGCTGATATTTTGAGACCAGAGAGAATCCCACGATAGGCCACTTACTGAGTACCTAATGGGTGTCATGCACTGGGGAGGAAGAGGGATAGAAAGAAATAAGCCTCAGTCTCTAATGAATTACAATCTAGTAGAAGAGACACATGTACCTAAATAATTTTAATATAGTGTGGGAGCAATGTGCAGAGTCCTAAGAAATACATGGATGCCCTTAGCTCAGCCAAGGAGTCAGCAAAGGTTTTTTACAGGGAATACACTTGCACTGACTTAAAGAAAGATTAGAAATTGGCTACAGAAAAGAGGGGGAGAAAACATTAGAGGGCAAAATAGGAGAAAAATTACTATGTCCCAAGGAGTGAAGATGTAAAACTACATGGTATATCCAAAGAACTCCAAGCAGCTTGATATTGCCAGAGCACGAATTACAGTATGAGAAAGATGGGAGTGAGGTAGGAAAGACTTGGAAAACCTTCTCTGCCCTCCCAGAGAGATGGGATCTGTCCTATGGGTCATAGAGAACAATTAAAAGACATTATGTAAAGGAGTGACCATATAGGGAAGGAAGGAGACTGACAGTCAGAAGACTGACCAGGAGTGTTGTCAAAGAGGATAAGGACCAACAGAAAGAGGATAAGGACCTGAATTCTGATGGAGGATAAGGACCTGAACACTGAAAGGAGATAGTGATTTATTGGATATGGACCCTGAGGGATGGGATGCGTCTTAGATAACTCCTAGGTTTCCAGCATAGGAGACAACAGAGATTATGGTGCCATCAACAGGGTTAGAGGCTGCAGGGGTCGAAATAGGTTTGAGGGGAGATGACACTCTGAAGAAGTACTTCTCAAAATATGTCCTCAAAAATCCTCCACTGGCTTCCAGACAGCTCCTTGTAACACTGATTATTAACACTGCCCTTGAATGTCACAGCTGGAGAGGGACCTAACAGATCATTAAGCCTGGTCACTTTCAAGCTGTATGCCATCAAGTTGAGGGGTGCTAGGGCAGGCAGGACTCCAGGCTGCCTCCCCGAATGCAACCCAGGAGGGTCGACTTTTACCTAGTGTGTATATTATAATTCTTCATAAGACTTAGATCACAAAAAGAAAATCACAGTTTGAAAACCACTGACAATTCTTCCTTTTTCAGAGAGGAAACTGAGACCCATGGAGGTGAAATAATTTGTCCACAGATACAAGTCTATAGCAGAGGCTGAGCTAGATCCATGACAGAGTTCACCACATGTCAGTTTCAAATGTCCTCCATGCTGCGGTTTCCTCCATGAAGTCACTGCTTTTGCTGTGTTTTTTGGAGCTAGCTTCAAAAACCTCCTCATGAAAGAAACTCAGTTAGCAGCTTCTTCAGTTGTATGTATTTAATAAATATTCATTGAACATCTTCTGTATGCCAAGCCTTCTTTTATCAAGAACACCTGAGCATCTCTGTTTGGATTCCCAGTTGTAATTTTTGATTCTTTGGGAGTTCTGACAGGGTCCTCAACTGGTGTTCAACTGTAACTGGATGTGGTTATGACACAGGAGGGGTTTTAGTCCCTAGTAAACAGGGTTATTACCAAAGGCATGGGTTTTCTAATTCCCTGGAAGATTATAGCTAATTTATATGTTTAAGGTAATTTTTGAAAATATGTTTTTAAAAATCTATAAATTTCCTAAGGTATTTTAAGATTCTATTCATAATTTTTTAAATAATTACTTTTCAGATGTTACATTAATTTTTTCACATATACATATAAGAACTCACTGGAAATAATGCCCCAAAACTCAATAAGCCTAACTTTACAAAACTTAGAACTGGTATCTGAAATAATTACAGGATAGATTGTTTTCCAAAAAATGAGAATTCAAATAAAATAAAATAAAATGAATTTGATAAGCCCTTCCTCCCCATCATACTAACTCAACAGCTGCTTGTGCCAATAGAGTAATTCCTAAAACAAGGAAAAGCAAATCCTTGCTCAATCTAGAGAAATAGAGACAAATGTAGCTAAGGGGTTACAACAACCTGTTGACCTCTTTCTAAAACATTATCCAGTCTTGAGAATCTTGTCCCAGGACTCCCAGAAGGGAGCAGCGGGCTTGCCTCATTGTAAAGTGTGTGAGTCAGGGTAGAAACAGGAGCCAGCCGGAGAAAGTCCTCCTGCTCGTGGACTGCCAGAGATGAGATTTGTACAGGCCCTTTCAGGATCATTATGTAACATCTTGCTGCAGGAAGGAAAACCACTGCTCAGTCTCTCTTGCTGGGGAGTTCATTCTTCATCTTATGAAGCTCTTTAAAATACAGGGCCAAGGAATCAGTCTTTCTTCCACTGCCTCTTTATACTTCACTACCCAACCCCACCCCGTTTTCTTTCTGTACTCCTCCCATTGGCAAATAGTTTTTAAAATCAGAAATTCTGCATATATCAACAAGTATAACACCCAGCTAGCAGGGGTGGGTTGCAAGAACAAAGAAGTGGGGAAAAAGGAGAAAATCCAAGATTATGGAGCAAATGGATTTCAAGACTCACTCATTACAGCCTATTTCTTTCTTTCTTTTTTTTTGGCGGGGGGTGGGGGACGGGGTCTCACTCTAATCACGCAGGCTGGAGTGCAGTGGTATAATCATGGCTCACTGCATTCTTAACTTCCCAGGCTTAGGTGATCCTCCCACCTCAGCCTCCTGAGTAACTGGGATCACAGGTGCACGCCAACACACCTGGCTAATTTTTTAGTAGCGACATGGTTTGGCCATGCTGCCCACGCTGATCTTGAACTCCTGGGCTCTAGAAATCCACCTGCCTCGGCCTCCAAAAGTGCTGAGATTTCAGACATGAGCCACCACACCCAGCCTAACCCATTTCTTTATAGGTGAGAAATCAAAGAAACTCATCTAAGATTACCCCACCCACTGTTCTCACATAGTGGTATTATTGAGTATAGGAGGCAAATAAGCAAACAGGAAAGTTTTAAAGATCAGGCAAAAGGTTTACTGGCTCCACAGGCCTGCATTTCCATCAGTTTCGTTTACATAGGGAAGTATATTAGTGAATGGTCACCGTGAATCTTAGAGGGAACAAGCATATGGTTAGTGCTTATCCCCATTACCTCTTGAGGCCCAAGGAAATTCAGAGTTAATGTTCATTTGTGATTATCATGTTTTGGATATTTTGATCTGGTGTCCTGGAAAATCTCATTTAACAGCAATTTTGTTGATCAAATGTTAATTAGAAGCTTACTCTACACCAGCCCTCCAAAGTCGTGAGCAAGAGAGCCCAGGTCTTTTACTCTCTTGCTTATCTGGTCTTAACCTTGTCACTGCATGGTCATGGTGCTGGAGCCATATTTCCTCCCCAAACCCAATAAATGTACCTATCAGCTTTTTCATACAAAGAAGTTGAAAATGACTTTAAAATCTCTTGAAGTTCATGTTCTGTGTCATAAATAACAATATTGGTTTATCATCTCTATATCCCTCCTTTGGGTGTTCTGGCTTCCTTCTTTCTGAGAATTCGTCTGACTGCCATGTGGACTGGCCTTGTCTAGATGCAATGACACTGAGTTACACATTAATGGAACTCCACATAGCACATGAAGCCTCACTGGGAGCATTTCATGAAATGAAATGTTTTGGTGAGCTCTTCAAATTCATTAGAGTTCAATGATCAAAGACGTCCTGGAACAGATAACTAAATGTGGATTGGAAATAGGAGGTAGATAGGTCACAGAATCTTCTGGCAAGTCCTTGGAAGCATCTGATCAAATGCCAAAGATCTAAATCCTTTAGTATGACTATGAAGTTAGTATAGACCCACATCCTTAGGAGTGAAAAAACTTACACTGGGTCTAAAACATAGTCTATTGCCTATGAAAAAGCAAATTGTCAAATGAAAAAATGGAAAATGTGACCCAGGTCTGGGAGGCAATGGTCCTACAGATTAAAAAGGTGGCTCATCTGGTCCCTAGAGTAGTCAAATTCATAGAGACAGAAAGTTGAATGGGGGTTTCTCGGGCTGGGAGGAAAGGGGACTGGGGAGTTATGGTTTGATGGGTACGGAGATTTGGTTTAGAAAGATGAAAAAGTTTCTGTAGATGGGTAGTGGTGATGGTTGCACAGCAATGGGAGTGTATTTAATACCACTGAACTGTATACTTAAAACATAATTAAAGGCCGGGTGCGGTGGCTCACACCTGTAATCCCAACACTTTCGGAGGCCAAGGTGGGTGGGTCACCTGAGGTCAGGAGTTTGAAACCATCCTGGCCAACATGGTGAAAAAACGTCTCTACTAAAAATACAAAAAATTAGCCAGGCATGGTGGTGGGCACCTCTAATCCCAGCTACTTGGGAGGCTGAGGCAGAAGAATCACTTGAACCCAGAAGGCGGAGATTGCAGTGAACCGAGATGGCACCACAGCACCCCAGCCTAGGCAACAAGAGCGAAACTCCATCTAAATAAAATAATAATAATAATAATAATAGGAAGTTTTATGTTATGTGTATTTTAACACAATTTAAAAAGTGGAAGCTGGGCAGGAAAGAAGAGTATAATGGATTGTCCATATTAGTTCATTCTGCCTAGCTCCTAAACCAGAATTTACCCACATGAACATTTTGAGCTTTGGCTTCTTCATATATAAATGTTAATTATGATGCCAAATTCCCAGTTGTTTGAAAGGATCAAATTAATTTTGAATGTGAAGGGGTAAAAAGCATGTGGCCCATCTAAGTATTCAACAAATATTACCTCTTATTACTGTATCTCTTCTGGATATTTTAACTTGCTGCTTACTACTATGATTAAAAATATTATACAATGTCTTCAATACATGTGTGAAAAATTTCCTTTAATTTCCACATCAGATATAACTTTTTTTTGCAGATAACGAACTATATGGGGAAAAAAAGTGGTTTTGAAATATTGTTCTTAGAAAACCAAACACCGCATGTTCTCACTCATAGGTGGGAACTGAACAATGAGATCACTTGGACTCGGGAAGGGGGACATCACTCACCGGGGCCTATCATGGGGAGGGGGGAGGGGGGAGGGATTGCATTGGGAGTTATACCTGATGTAAATGACGAGTTGATGGGTGCTGACGAGTTGATGGGTGCAGCACAGCAACATGGCACAAGTATACATATGTAACAAACCTGCACGTTATGCACATGCACCCTAGAACTTAAAGTATAATAATAATAAAAAATAAATTAAAAAAAAAAGAAATATTGTTCTTGCTTTCTCTACTTTTATTTTATTAAATTTAGTTAGGATAGGGTTAAAAGTCAAAGCAAACATCCTATCAGCTAACAGTATTTGACTGACACCAAAAAAGTTCCATTGGTATGAGAAACTGATTGCAAGTAAAATGGTCTAAGGATTCCTTGAAACACATCCTATAACAACCCATGTCTTTCTCAATTACCAGAATGCTCTGTAATACCTGACAAGTAGGCTGGGCGCGGTGGCTCAAGCCTGTAATCCCAGCACTTTGGGAGGCCGAGGCGGGTGGATCACGAGGTCAGGAGATCGAGACTATCCTGGCTAACATGGTGAAACCCCGTCTCTACTAAAAATACAAAAAACTAGCCGGGCGTGGTGGCGGGCGCCTGTAGTCCCAGCTACTTGGGAGGCGTGAAACCGGGAGGCGGAGCTTGCAGTGAGCCGAGATCACGCCACTGCACTCCAGCCTGGGAGACACAGCGAGACTCCGTCTCAAAAAAAAAAAAACAACCTGACAAGTATTTGTCAAGACAATATACATCAGTAAATTTAATTACACATTTATTGAACTTATATTTCGTACAAAATATTGTGCATGGTGCTCTGAGAAAAGTTACGATGTAACATACATGTTCCTGTTCTCAAGGAGCTTGCTGTCATGAAGAAAAGTCAATTTCCTCAGCAAGTCTTTTTTTTTTTTTTTTTTTTTTTTGAGACAGAGTCTCACTTAGTCGCCCAGGCTGGAGTGCAGTGGCGCGATCTCGGCTCACTGCAAGCTCCGCCTCCCGGGTTCACGCCATTCTCCTGCCTCAGCCTCCCGAGTAGCTGGGACTACAGGCGCCCGCCGCCTCGCCCGGCTAATTTTTTGCATTTTTAGTAGAGACGGGGTTTCACCATGTTAGCCAGGATGGTCTCGACCTCCTGACCTCGTGATCCGCCCGCCTCGGCCTCCCAAAGTGCTGGGATTACAGGCGTGAGCCACCGCGCCCGGCCAGCAAGTCTTGATCACATACTTCTCCCAAGACAATTCTGAATAAAGGTAAGAAAAACTGAAAATTTTTTCCAAACTGTAAGAAACCTTTGATTGAATCACTGTGTCTTATATCATAGCTTAGAGGATATATTTTCCTTTATGCATTCTGATATTTGAGAATAATGAATTCAAAAATTACTGGAAAAAGAAGATCTGTAATTGACTGCCTAGGGAAACTATAAAAATCCTTTCAAAATTCCCACCAGGAGTAGAAGAGAAGTGGATTCAGATACAGTCTGAAATCTTCCCAAGCTTTCTCCACTGGAATTGTAATTAGTGAGACCCCTTTAAGCAATTTTAAAACTGCTTAATTTAAATACAGGAAGTGTTTCCTTAGGCTCCATAATACTTCGGCAGAGCTGATCCTATTTCCTGAGATTAAATAGAAGAAAATTCTTTCCTCGGGAGACTGAACCACACACAATAAGATCATTCATTAGAATGTTCATATAAATTCAAAATATACCAGGGGAAGACCAAATGTCTTCTTCATAAAGGGTAACAGCCTAGAAATGCTAAGTGGAGCCATGACTGGTTTTACTCTTGAGTTTTGGGCTTTGTGGAATATGGGTCCCCCGGGAAGAATTATTGAAGTGATAACTCATTTTCACAATGAAACCAAGTACAAGACAGCTAAGATAAATAAATTAATTATTAAATCTTTTATTCTAAATAAAAACCATCTGTCAATATTATTTGTTTTTAACAGTATTTATTCATGAAAATAAAGCTTTTACTTCTATAACGTGATTCTTACTCTACTTTGCACCACTTAGACTTAACAATTGGAAAATCTCATAAATTTTAGGAAGTCTGCATTTTGACCTGTCAGGGAAAGGGAAAGCTTAAGACCAAAACCTAAACTACTCAAATGCCTGATTGGTAAGGGGAGTGCAAAAGGATACCTCTAAAACTTTTGTACTGTTTGGTGAAAGAAAGGGGAACACTTTGCCATCTCTTGCCATCCTTCCGTAAATTTACATCACCTCGCTAAATTTGATAGCTAAATAGTATTCTGATGGTTGTTGAGACTGGTGTGTCAGATTTAAAAATGTGATTGTTGAGGCTTACTTTGATGGTGAGATTTTAGAGGCCTATTTCCCTGCTTAACAAATGTATTATAGAGTGATGGATAACAGAGAGTCTAAGGATTACAATGAGAGATCAAGGAGTTCACCTGCAATATCTATTGCATTGACAGCCGACTTTATTGAAGTTTCACAATATTAACTGCCTCTCTGTGGACTGGCTTAACCAGGTAGGTGATTATCAGTTTATCACCAGTCAAAACACAGATTGCTTCATGTACGGTGTCTGTGGCATAATCATGTACCTTGAATCTCATCAAACTCGAATGATCCTACTAGGATGATTCTTATAAGACTGAGAAAGAAACATTAGTTGGGAACTTCTCTAATTAAATTGTGTCTAATTCTCAGTTTGACAGAACATGATTCCTGGAGCATAGATCAAGAATTCATCATTCCGAAAGAGGGTAAAGAAAGCCTGAGAGATAGAATGGAGAGAGAACTGAGGTGATTCACTTCCTCTTCTTGAGCCTTGCTTCCTTTAACAACTCCTCACTCCCACTCCAGGGACAGAAGGCAAGAAATTGATCAGTCCTCAAAATCCACTCCAGAAGGGAAGACTTGTGCCCTGAAACTCCATCTAGCAGTATACAAACTGACTGAATTGCATATAGAAAATTATCTGGGATAACCATGGACCAGCACCGAGATGTCTGCATGGCCTATTTGGCCCAATTTTCAATACAGCAAGAGGTTTTAAGTTTTATAATTCCACTCTATTTTCTGATTCTATCTTTTAACAAAGTCTGATCTTTCTCCACATATTGAATTCCATTAGCTGCTATCCCAATTAATATTTGTTGAAGGCAGGCAATGAAAGAGAAGATTTTGGCCTTAAGTTTTTGTCTGATCAGGGCACAAATAAATAGCTACACTAGGCAGGGCACAGTGTAGCCTGTAATCCTAGCACTTTGGGAGGCCAAGCAAGAGGATCACTTGAGGCTGGCTAGGAGTTTGAGATCAGCCTGAGCAACATAACAAGACACCATCTCTACAAAAAAATTTAAAAATTAGCCTGGTGTAGCAGCACACACCTGTGGTCCCAGCTATTTGGGAGGCTGAAATGGGAGAATCACTTGAGCCCAGGAGGTCGAGGTTGCAGTGAGCTATGATTGTGCCACTGCACTCCAGCCTGGGCAACACAGCAAGATCCTGTCTCAAAAAAAAAAAAAAAAAAAAACCCTACACTAGCAAACACTGATTGACCACTATGTTCACCAGGCACTATTCTAAGCACTTTTTCTATATTAATTTGTTTAATCTTCTAACCCTATGAGGAAAGTACTATTATTTTTCCTGTGTGATTCTTGATAAATTTGATGAATAGAAATACTAAGTAACTTGCCCAAGATTAGTCAGCCTGCAGATTGAGCCCCAGTGGATGACCCTAGAGCCTTATAAATTCTAAAACCTAATCTCTTTTCAGTCATACACTGATTAGATTGAGATTGAGTTTCTTTGCCCTTATTCTAGCTGCCTACCATTGTATAAGGCAGAACCTCTAGAGGAGTCATAACTAGAGGTTTTCATACAAAATGTCTGGCACTCGATTAAAAAAAAATGCCAAACATACCAAGAAACAGGACAAAAAGTAAAAAGACAATAGAAACAGGGCCAGAGATGATCCAAATAATAGAGTTATCAAAATTGGATTCAAATGTTCAAAAAACAGAGGACAAGAAAGCTTCACCAAATGGAACCTTTAAAAAATCAAGTGAAAATGCTTGAACTGAAAAAAATATAATAAAGCTAACAATTCAGTCGATGAGTTTAATAGTAGACTAAACACAGGTGAAAAGAAGATTTGTACTGTAAGATATCTCAGTAGAAAATACTCAGACAAGAGCATGAAGAGAAAAAAATAAAAATATAGAGAAGAGTACAAGAGACACATGGGAGATGGCAGAATCCTAATGTAAGTGTACTTGAGGCCCCGGAAGTGAATTAGAGAGGAAATGGTGGCAAAACCAATATTTAAAGAGAAAATGTCTGCGAATTTTCCAAAACAGATAAAAGATGTTAAACCTCAGCAGGATAAATACATTACTATTCACTTTACAGTAAAATTGCCAAATGACAAAGACAAATAATACACCATAAGAACAGCCAGATAAAAAAACAAATTACCTTCAAAGGAACTACAATGACAACTAAGTTCTCAGCGGAAACCGTGGAAGCCAAAAGAAAATAGAATAACATCTTGAAGTGCTGAAATAAATTGTTGGCAACTTAGCAATCTATATCCAGCGAATACCTTTCCAATTTAATACAAGATTTTGTAGATAATACAGAATTCTGTCAGCAGATCCATACTAAAAGAAATACTGATGGGAGTTCTTTAGACAGAAAGGAAATGATCCCAGCTGGAAAGACAGAATTGCAGAGAGGAATGAGGAGCAAAGAGAGGTAAATATGAGTATAAATATAAATGCCTATTGACTACAAAGTAATAATAATAGTTTATGGAGTTTAAAATACAAGTATAATTAAAATGTATGACAGCAATAACTCAAACAGACAAACGAAATAAATGAAGTTAAATATTCTTAAATCCTAGCACTGTCTGAGAAGTGATAAAACTACTAATTTATATTAGACGCTATTAAGTAAAGAATGCATATTATTATGGCCAATAAATATAATTCCAAATATATCAGTAATTACATTAAATGTAATGGACTAAATGTTTCAATTGAAAGACAAAGTTTATCCAACGCAAAGAAAAAATAAAAATTTAACCATATGTTGCCTAAATAAGCATTCTCTTAATTATAAGGACACAGAAAGGTTGATAGTAAAAGAATGGAAGGAGAGATGTGTAAACGTTACTATCAAACATAAAAAAAGAGATTTGATAATGGTGTTTAAAAATTAATCTACCAGAAAGATAAGACAATTTCAAATTTGTATTCTCTCAAAAAATGTAAAGCAAATATTGACAGAGCTAAAGGTACGAAGAGATAAATCCACAATGATAGTGGATACTTTAACACATTTTTCTCACTTACTAAATGATCAACTAGATGGTATCATTAATAAACTTGACTTAGTTCATATATAAAAAATTCTACATCTAATAAGGGAACATGGGACATTTATCAGGACTGATCACATGCCAGGCCATAAAACAAGTCTCCTAGTTCAAACAAATTTCAAATATTGAAACTTTTAATGTGTTCTCTGACCTCAGTAGAATTAAGCTGGAAACCAGTAACAAAAATGATAACTAGAACATTCCACAAATATCTGGAAATTGGTCAAAGAAGAAATCACATTGAAAATTAGAAAACATTTTGAGCCAAATGATAATAACATAACATATCAAAACTTGTGGATATAGGCCAAGTTGTCTTAGTGGAAAAAGCCAGTGGCAGTGGTTACTTGGGAAAAGAGGGATGATGACCAGGAGGCAGCATGGGCAGGGTCCCTTGGGAGCTGGCAATGTTCTATGTCTTGCAGGAGGAGGAGATTATATGAGTGTTTTACCTTTGTGAAAAATTCCCCAAGCTGCGTATTTATGCTTTGGGAATTTTTCTGCATGCATGCTATATTTGAAGAAAAAGTTTACTTAAAAACAAACTGGAAATTATTCCTGACCCCTCTTTTTCTCACATCCCACATTTGGTTCATCAACATTTCCTGTTGCCTTTAATTCAAAGTATATCCAGAATCTGGCCATTTCCTGCTACCTCCCCAGCTACTAATCTTGTCTGAACCAACAGCATCTCCCTCTCTTCATTTCAATTTCATGACTGCTCTCCCTGCTTCTGCCCTTTTTCCCTATAGTCTTTGGTCAACACAGCGAGCAGGTGAACTGTTAATGCTGAATCAGATCATGTCACCAATCTCTATCCACCAAATTGTCCAATTGGATTCTTATTTCATGCACAATAAAATCCAAAGGATTCTTACGATCTTTGTCTCTACATGATTTGAAACACCATCTCCTCTCCTATACCACCTCCTACCACTACCTTGTGTCTGCTCTAGCCCTACTGCCTCATCACTCTTCCTAGGCAGGCCAGGTACATTCCTGCCCCATGACATTTGCACTCACCATTCCCTCTCTCTGTTTCTTCCCCTAGATTCACAAAGCCGATCTCTCCAATATCACCTTCTTCTGTGACCATTATCTATCATTGCAATTCCCTCCACCCCAAACAACCTCCAATCCCTCTTCAGTTTAATTTACCAAATATTAATCCAGCAACACAGTATGAGGCAAGTACTGTTCTAGGTGCTGAAGGCAAAACAGCAAACAAAACAAAGATTCCTGCATTCATGGGGCTTACAGTCTAGCAGGGGGAAACAAACAAACAATAAGCATAAATGCATTAATAATTATACAGTGTGTTAGACATATATAAATGCTATGCATAGAAAACTAGAACAGGGTAAGGGATATTAGTGACACTGTTCAGAGGGGATGAGAAAAGAGTTGTAATTGGAAATAGCGTGTTCAGAGCAAGCTTTAGTGAGAATAACATCAGAACAAAATTTTAAAGGTAGTAAGGAAATTAGCCATGTAGATGCAGGGGAAGAGCTTTCCAAACGGGCAGAACAAATGCCAAGGCCAAAGGTATGAGTGAGTGTGTCTGACATGCCTGAGGACTAGTAAAAAGGCATCCATGGCTACAGTGGTTTGTAGGGTAAGCAACTGTCCAAGTTTGCCAGGGATTCAGGGGTGTCCTTAGATGTGTGACTTTCAGTGATAAAGCAGGAGCATCCATGGCAAACTAAGATAGCTAGTTGGTCATCTTAAATGGATATAGTTTTTAGAGGAGAGGTCAGAGAAGTAACAGGAGGAGGGTGGGGAATAGGGGTTGGAATAGGAATTCTCAGGAAGAACCATGAGAACCATTTTAAGCATCTGGTCTTCTAGAATGAAAAAAGTGGGGAGCCACAGGAGAGTTTTAAAGAGAAAAATGGTATGATCTGACTTACATTTTAAAAGACTTGGTCTGATTGCAGTGTTGAAAATGGGATATAGAAGGACAAGGGCAGAAGAAAAGCCACCATCTTGAATGCTATTGCAATAACCCAGGCAAGAGATGATGCTTGCTTGGACCAAGGAGCTACCAGTAGAGGCAGTGATGAGTGGTCAGATTCTGGATATATTTTGAAGGTTTAAAAAAAAATTTCCTAACAGGTTGAATGAGGGATAGAAGAGAAAGAGGAAGGATGACTTCCCAGAGTTTTGATCCAAGCAACTGGAAAAATGGAATTGCCAGCAGCTGAGATGAGAACAAATGAACACAGAGCAAGTTTGGAGAGAAAAAAAAATTAGTTCCATATTATGTCCTCTTTTCTCCTTTATTTTCCTCCATACCTCTTACCAACATTGACATACTATATATTTTACTTACTTATTTATCATCTGTATTCATCCACTAGAAGGCAATTTCCAAGAAGGCAAAGACGTTTGTTTTCATTCACTGCTATGTCACCAGCATCTAGAATAAATTTATTCATTCCATGAACATTTATGGAATACTTCCTAGATGATTGGAACTGTGCTAGGCTCTAGGAATACAATAAGCACAATATATGTTCGTAGAATTGCAGATAAAATATAGAATGACCAGTTAAATTTGAATGGCATATAAACAATGAATAATTTTTAGTATAAGTATTTTCTATACTCAAATATTCAAATATGTATGTTCCATATTCAAATATCCAATTATGGGACTACTTATACTAAAAATTATTTGTTGTTTGTCTGGAAACTACATTTAACTAGGAGTCCTGTATTTTTATTTGCTAAATCTGACAACCCTATGTGCTTTCTGCCTTCAAGGAACTCAGAGTATGATAGGATATATAGACAAAGAAACAATCTGTATGTAATAACCTAGGAATCCAGGACGCCATCAGAACACACAGGAGGATAACAAATAAAGATTCTAAAGGGGCATCCAAGAAGCTTCCTGAGGGAAGTGATGTGGCAACCAAGAGTAGCATTATCTACTGGAAAAAGAGAAGAAAGAGCATGCTGGGAAGATGGAACAACATGAGCCGAGCTTGAAGGCAGGAGAGACTATGGGACCCCAGGAAGCTGAAACTTGACCTGGTATCCTGAATGCACCTAGAGAACATGGCTGTGTGAGATGGGAGTTGAAGGAGTTATATCACCACAAAATATTGCTGCAATACACACTTGACTGAACAATTACTTTACCAGATATCTAGACCGAGGCCAGAAAATATAAGCACCTACAGCCAAGAGCAAGAGCAGTAATAGTGACTGTCTTCCCCACCCCACCAGGCAGTTGTGGCAGCAACCACAGAGGGTTCTGAGATTCACTGCCCACCAGCAGCACTCTGTCAGGCTGAACCATCATGACCAAGGGCAAAATGGAGGACAGCTTCATTCTGAAGGGTAATGTCATGTCCCCAGCTCCCTACAGGTAGAAACAGGCAGACAGAACAAAGACTAATTTCCTAAAAACAGATAAACACCATGAGGAGTTCGAGGAGGGAGGAATTCCCATGGAAAAGACTAGAATTTACTTAGCAAAATGGGCAAAGTTTGGAGCCCTTTGTGACCCTATTTTGAATCCACAGGATGGGGAAAGTCTTGTGACATTTGGGTTCTACTGGAGCACATGTTCTCAACAAGGGTGATCTTACCCAAAGGAGGAGAAATTGGTTCTTGAGGGGGAAAACATCTAGACATTATAATGGCTTGTTGCCTTCCAAAAGGTCACAGTGCATAAAAAGATACACACGTCTTTCTGTGGTATTAAAATTTCACCAGAGAATGGAGTAAGGGGAAAAGTGAGGAGAATTAAGGGGGAAAAATGTCTAAAAAGCCTATTTGGGGGAAATAATGAGAAAAACTGAGAAATATTAAAACCAAAACAAAGTTCTACTCAAGGGCTGGAGACCAGACAGCTTAAAAGATGTGATGTCCTGGGAGATGAGTAGGGGGCAATGATAGGAAGGAGTGGAATGGAGGGCATTCTGAGTGGCAGAAACAGCGTATGCACAGGCTTGGAGAAGGTAAACAACATAAAATGCAATCGCGTGGTCAAATAAGATAAGGTCTGAGAAAGGTTTATTGGATTTAGCAATTAGGAGGTCACTGGCCATTTAACCTCCTTGTGCTTCAGTTTCAATACTTGTTAAATTAAATTGAAAAATAATCTCCAAGGCAACTTACAGCTCTAAAGACTCTTTCGCCAGGTTGGATCTCTTTACACACAGAGACACACAAACACATTCACACACTTACACGTACTCCCAACACACATGCTCATCTTTTTTCTTAATCGGATGTTCCTAACTCTCTAAAACTATATATGTCTTTGGAGAGTTCCAGTTCTCTTCGTTTAACTATAACAATGCTTTGAAAAATATCAGTTATGAGAATCTACAGTGTCCTGATAAAATGAGCTGCTGAACAATAAACTGGTGAATATTATTTCCTATAGATGTTTCTAATGCCTTCTAAATACTTTTTATAATGTAATAAACTCTTTAGAATGTGACACCAAATTTTATTTCATTTGAAAAAATGATTTTAAAACAGATTTACTCAAACAGGGCAAAAAAAATTACTTTCTCTTTAAGCTATCTCTCATTTATTAAATATTTACAAAGTGCCTACTATGTGTCAAATAAGATATGAGTTGCGGGAATATCAGAGAGTAAAACAAACAGTTCATAGCTTCCAGAGCTTAGGAGGAGCAAAGGGGATGAGAGTAATTAAAAAGTTGATGATGTCTGCACAACTTAGTCATTGCTATCATGGCCGCATTGGTAACATATCTGAAGCCTTCATGTTCCTGAAAATAGAGCACTGAGGAACAGGTAAAGTATCACTAAGGGGCAGCACAGACAGCAGTCACTCAGGAAAGGGTGTTCTTAACCATTTTGGATCCATAAACCCCTTCTTGGATCTTGGTTTTAATATGTAAAATAAAATTACAAATGAAAGCAATTATATTGGAATACAGTCATTTTTTTAAAAAATGAACAAGATAGTAATATATGTACTTTTTTATTACATTAAATAACAAGTCCGGCAGCTGTTCTCATACTTACTGTAATTCTGAGGTAGTGACAAGCACAAATGATATGGTGAGGTACTTGCACCTCTATAACATGTTCTGGAAATATTTGTGATTTCTAGAGATGACAAAGTCACAGATACAGCTAAGAATCCTATGGTTGTCACCTACATTCATAATTGAACAATGTTAAATTTCAGCTGGAGGTTAACTAAAGATTTTTTTCCGGTCGAAATTCACAGATTCCCCTGAATTCCATCCAGAGATCTCCGGAATTGGAGGTCTGTGACCCCCTGTTCTAGGGCATTAAGCTAAATCAGGATTTTTTTTCTTTCAATAACATAGCTCCATGGTCACTTCTAGAGCTACAGCTCTATCATTGGGACTGCTCAAATGTGTAACTTGTTCATTACTTGGGACACACTGCCATCCCATGGCTCCTCTTGAAGAGTTGAGCATTAATAACCGACAACAAAGCAGCGTTTTAGGGCATTAAACCAAACCTGCAAATTAATGCACCGGTTCATCACAATTCATTAATCAAACTCAGACTGGGTTTAACAACAGATTATTAAAGACTCAAAATTATATCCACGGGAAAAAAAAAAAGCAGCTCCCAGAGGGTCAAATGTAATGTGAATGGTTTTGCATAAAACCATAAACCTGCTATTAAATTAAAAACAGAAAAAATTATGTCCACTCCTTATCTCCAGGCATTTTTTTTTAAAGGAATGCTACACTAATTTATTTCTTCGCTGTTCCTGGTTACACGGTAAAAGACTAAAAGGTTAAAATGCAATGGTTCTTTGATGTTTGGTTGAGCAACTTTCACTAACATGTTCTGATTGAGGTGAAGAAATTAATAAAATTATTTCCATAATTCATTACTAATGGGAAGCTGTCGATGCTTTCAGCTGACAGTTCACACGAATTCTCCTCAGACACTGAGACCCCTCATGGTGACTGGCTGCTGGACTCACTCCTTCCGACTGTGTTCAGCAAAGCAGAGCCTGGCTCTCTGGTCCCACCGTTTCCTGATCTCTCACCTCTGTGTGTTTGTTCTTGATAAACAAGTCTGTTCTCTCTGTGAACAAAAGCAGAAGGGAAAACAATGATTTTAATTTTTCTTTCCCTTCAGGGAATTTAGGGAGCCCCTCTGGGGAATCTCGATGACTTGTAAACATTCAGAATGCTATAATTTGGCAGATCACAGTGCTGCAACCAACTGTGCAATGAATTTTCTTAAAAGGTTAATATTTTAGTGCAGTAATCATAGATAAAGAGCATAAAATAATAAGATGTGTGGAACAAACAAATGTAAAGAACTGTATGGTGTTGCGACATCTTTGCTCTTTCCCCATTAGAATTGAATCATTAGTTCTTTCTGGTTTTGCAGAAACAGATGCAAAAATTACTAGCACACATGCTGATTAAGGTAGGTAAGGGACATTTCTGGAAACACAAAATGTTTTATTCAAATTATGTACCTGTTTGATATATATGGGGTGTTTTGGTCTTAGTACTGCCTGTTGTAAACTCCAGACTCCTAAAGGGCAAAGACCACATCTATGTTATGTATCTGAAGATAACTAATAACTTCTCTTTGACGATAAGCTCCTATACATTGGTCATACCAAGATGGCATCAAATAATATTATGGGTGAGGCAAAATATACCAGAAATTACATAATATTTGATTAATACATTATTCTATTACGTGTGTATATTTACATAAACATAAAATAGAATAGAAATAATCTAAGTCAGCATCTTCAAAGCACTTTATAAAAACAGTGAGATTCTAATACAACATGACTCAGGTTGAGATTTGGGTTATATTGTTGTGGTTACATCATGAACAGCAAATACAGAGTTTAATTTTGTCTCCTTTCCCAACCCCCAGCGCTCTTTCCTGCTGGCTCAGAATCATAATCCATTTTAACACAACATAACAGACAGCCTTGCCTAATTGCTTAGTGATAACTTAAAATGAAATGTATTCACTCTATCCAGGTACAGAACCTGGAACATAGTAGATACTCCATAAAAATTTATTGAAATGAAAAATGAAACTTCCTCCCCTTTTTCCAAATGAAAACATACTGTGTTACGATTTTCTTCCAAAATTAACTTAGTCACTACTGATTCCCACAAAGTGTTATCATAGAGATTAACTACAAATAAGTTCTTCATTAAAATATTTTGGATTAATGCAGTGAGCCCTGAATTTCATGCAGATGTTTATGACTCTAACGGGAGGAAGAATGTATATACCAGAAGAGAAAATTATACTTACTTGAAAACATGACTATAAAACTCATATCATAGAAACTAGGGACATTGCAGGCCACCATGATATCAAAAACGAGGTAAACCTTAACTTTTGAATGATGGCACTCTGTGCAAAAGAGTACTATTGAGATTCCTTACCTTTCTAAGGTGAAATAAGTGGACAAATAATAGTAATAGCTACAGTGTATAAAGCTCTTACTCTGTAACAGAAATTTGCTACTTAGATGACATGAAACAGAAGCCCATGATGTAGATGGTGTGGGTATTAGCATGACCCTTCACAGACCAGGAACTTCAGAGAGCTCAGCAGCTCACCTAAGGTCATACAAGGGAGTTGCAGAGCCAAAACGCAGTTACATCTGGCTGACTCCAATTACTCTCTACTCCTCTCCGATCTTTTCCCATACACGCCCTCCACTAAAGCTACCTCAGATGGAAAAAAATAAATACTGAAGGAAATATTTGGGCCCCATACATATTTTTGTGTCAGTTTTCCTTAGCCTACAAAATATAAGTGCCAAAATAGCAAAGTGCTCAACAGCTTGGGCCATGGCATCAGATTGTCTAGATGAGCTTCCCAGTTCCATGACTTCCTTGTGCAGATGATGTTCTTATCTTCTTTATGCCTCAGTTTCCTCATAAGTAAAATGGTTATGGCAATAATAGCAACATTGTGGGATTGTAGTGATAATTAAATGAATTAATAAAGAGCAAGTGCTCAATCCTGGACACATAGAAAGTGCTGAATAAGTGTTTAAATGTTGGGTGCTATAGTTTTAGCTCTTTTGGCTATATTAGAAGACAGATTTGGTCACCCACAAGTCAGCTCGTTAGTTGATCAGCTTCCAATCATCAAGTTTTACTGAGCATCTAAAATATTGCAAGCTAAGGAAAATAGCCTGAAAGTAGTCCTAATCTAAGACATTGGGTCATAAATTCTTTGATGTAACAGACAATTTGGCAATTCCTCACTAAGTAACCAAGAAGGGGTCATTAATGACCTTGGAAAGAATTTCATTTAAATATGATTGGGAAAGAAAAGCTTATTACAGGGCTAAGAAAATGGAATAAGAAGGACATTGAAATAGCAGTATAGGTGATTCTTCTTGGCATTTTGGTAGTGAGTGCAAGGAGGGAATTTACTCAAGGGCTTGAAAGTATACAGGAAACAAGAAAGTAACTTCAACATCAGTGATATGTGGCAGTTGTAAGAGAGAGTAAGCAGTTGGAGATTACAGCAATACTTGATGCATTCCCATGACTAAGTGACCCAGATGAGCTGATCTTTGCTACCCATTTTTATTTTTTAATTAATTAGTGTTTTACCCCAAATCAATCAGTTTATCTTTCTGGATTTCAGTTTTTCAACTCTTAAATCATAATGAGGGGTAAGGGTGAGTGAACAGTTAGCAAAAACATGACAGAGAAGGAACAGTTGCCATATATTTTGTCCATGAAATCACTAGAGCTTCCAAATTAATATATTATTTGATAGTGTACAAAAGAGGGAACCAAGATTTACCCTTGCAATGTAATTTCCAATGTTCAAATGTAGAAATTAAGGCCCACGGTCACCCAGCCAGGAATCACAATATTGAGATTTGAACCCACAGTGGAGTCTCTTCAGAAGTCTGTTATTTCCACAACTTCAACTTGCCCTTCTAATGAAACGAGAATTCAAATAACATTTGATGACTATTATCTCTTAGGTGTAACTGGTTTTTATACATTATAACTATTAGACACTTTTAGCCAATTATACATAAGAATAATAAATATATTGATAATGTTTCTTATTTGTAAAAACTGCTTGAAATAACACCTTCTATACTGGCTCCAACATATGATAAAACTAAGTATCTGAATATTTTAGCATTGTTATTAGAACTGATACAACACTAAATTAAAAATGACCACATATAGAGCACCCACACCCATATAACCTGAATTAGTTCTTTGAAACATCATACTCATTGATTGAATATTAAACACTTGTATTGCCTGCTGTAGGGAATCTTTTAAACTACTACAAGCTAGGGGAGCCAATGAACTGTCTAGACACTGGGGGCAAACACTTTCTAGACCTTTTCCTCTTGGTTGGAAAGGCAAAGGGATTTTGTTAGTTTATGGGAGAAGATAATGAGAAGAAAGAACACACAGAAGTCTAAGGTAAGCTGAACGAGGTGTAAATTCCTTCTTTGTAGGAAAGGAATCTTGCCCTTCATACCCTACCTAAGTTACTCCCAGGTAAAGATGTCTAAGTGACAGAGGTCTTCACCACAAGTCAAATCTACATGACCACAGGTAAACACAACTGTTGAGCCTTATTTCTAAGCTATATTTCATAAAATCACTCTCTCTGGATCAATAAAATGCAAATGCTAAAATTATCCTGTTAACCATCAAAATAAAAAGGACCTTGAGAATAAAGTTGTCATTCTTAATTAAAATGGTCTCTTTAATTTCTTTGCTCTAACTAACTAAAGTAGATACTAATACTGTAAACACTTAATTGACTAAAGAAAGATTCTATCCATACCCCCAATTAGAGAACACTTAATTTATATATGATGCAGCTCATAACTATTTAGCAGTATGGTTGAGATAAGTCTCTTTGGCCTACTTTTTAAATGATTAAATACTCTCCATCCAACTGAATGGATGTCTTCCGAGTTGCATTTTGCATGCTAAAACATTCTTTAAACACATAGGCCATCACTCAGATTTAAGAGGAAAAAAACCTTAGCGACAGTACATTCATTATGTCTTTATTAGCACAGGACTTTTCCATAGGGTTATGTGCAGCTGAAAATGAGGTTCAGTTTAATAACAAAGCAAGCATCCCTAGCACTACAAAAATGATAAAATTTTAATGTTTAATGTGTTGCTTAATTGCAGAAAACTCTGAAAAGAATAATATCCTTGAAATTTACTATGCAAATACTCTTAATTTATGACAAATAGCTCCTTAAAACACAAGTATTAAATCTCTATTAGATTTGTTGAGGTAATGTACTAATATGCATCACTAAGGTTTTAAATTTCTAAGTAGCAATGCTGCTTGTTAGATACAAATAAGGATTACCTTAATTAAAATACACTATCTACAGCCTCTCAGCAGATTTAGCTCAGTCTGTATATAGGACAGGTTCATTATCTACCTCAAGTTAATAAAAGTATGACCTACTGCGGTTATTTCTTTTAAAATTTAATTTTAATTACTATTTTGTTAAGGGAAATAAAGCACAAAAGAATTGTGAGTATGATCCGAAAGCAATTTTGAAAACTTAATTAAAATACCTCTTGAAAGCTTCAAAAGGAATTTAGCACTTACATGGTTTGATAATGATGGCCTTACAAATACAGCGTTAGATACCAACTCTCTAAAAAAAATGTTGAATGAAACGTACTTTAGAACTATAGAGTTTCCTTAGTCTGCATCTTGAACTAATGGTCCAACTAAATAGGTGTAAACGTAAAACTTTTAATTCAAAATTTCAACATTAGACAAAGGCTCTTAATAAAGAAATGAAATGAATAACCATTACACAACGCCTTTACAATACATAAACCTTAAGTTCATTCAGAGTTTTTACATAAAACTATAATCGTTTAATCCAGAAAATTGCAGATGTGTTCAATTTGTCTTCTAGTCCTTCGGGACCTGAATATAAAATTAAAAGACTAGTAATGTTGTATAAAATTCAGTACCAGAGTTTTATTAGGCAGCTTCCACTTCCATCTAAATTTCAAAGGTTTATACATATATTATTGATCTTATCTGTGAACATATTGGTTCAGTTAGGAGCCTTTAAACATAACACAATCCATAGATTTTATTGAGATTCACTACCCCTCATGAAAAAGATAAGAATATGAGACGGAGGGTATAACAAAGAGCATGCTCCAGGCCAGAAATACAGTCTTTGTGATATTCAAAATATATTTAGCAACTCTTACATTACAAACCTAGCAATGTTATGGTTCATACCACAATGTGCATTTTTGTATCAGACTACTTGACTACTTCTAGTAAGCAAAATCACTGAATTCATTAGCAATAATAAATTTTTCTTTTTATGATTATTTAATGGAAAAGGCGTTTTGCCAGACACCACTCCCAACCATGTCCAAAAGAAAAACATATCCAGTATTCCCTTCTATTTAGCATAGAGTCATGAATCTAATCTTTAAAACATTGGAATCCTAACTTCAGAGATAAAAGAAATTGAATTTAAAATGAAAAATGAGAACATATGACTAAAATAGTGAGATATCAATTAAGTTGAGATACTACTGAATTTCGGTAATTCTATATTAAGCTAGAAATGTGATTTAAATTCACACCCACAAATTTGACCTAATCTAATTACCTAAACAAAGTCTGTAAATATAGAAGAGTATATCTTTTGGTATATCTTTTTATTCACCACACAGAAAATTGCCAATTTATAAGTGAGTTGTTTTCTCAGAGTTTATTTACATGTTATATTTTTGAAACTTATGATGAATATTACCCTGGAAGTAATAAATGAAGATTAGGTTTTCCTGAAAAAAAAAAATCTATAAAAGCTCAATTTAGGCTTATAGCATATCTGAAATATCTGCAATGAAATATAGCAGGAAGCAAGATTGTTTCATACTAGTAATTAAAGAAAATGGAAAGTCAAATAGAATAAAAGATCGTTTATTATTCTTAAATGTTCTAGGAATAATAGATTTAATTGGATGACAAAACAACGTGAAATGAGATGTTTGTGAGCATTATGAAAAGGACTTCTGAGCTTTTTCAAGGTCTTTGGAAGTGGTTACCACCAGTTCTCTATTAGGGCCTAATTTCACATGACTACATAACAATATGTATTAGCTGTACAATTATGGTAAATTTTAAAACTAGTGACCTTCCCTTCCCTCATTACTGGTATTCCCTAATATTAATGTTGTTTTTATCATAATGATAAGAATAATCAATAATGATAAGAATAATTTTTAACTTATAGTTGGGATGGAAAATGAGAAATAACAGAGAAAGATTTTTCTGGAGATAATTAAGCATGCATTGGAAGAGAGGAAAGGGGGAAGGAAGAAATAATGGAAAGGAAAAGAAGGGAGAAGGGGGTTAAGAAGAAAGTGTGTACATGTGAAAAAATAGTAACTTCAGGTCTATTGGTGTATGGAGTTTTTTTATTGTTTGGCTTTTATGTTTTGGTTTGGGGTGTGTGTGTGTGTGTGTGTGTTGTGTGTGTAAAACAGAGAAGAAAAGGAAGGAGCAAGAATAGTATGGTTTCCTAACACCATCCTTCCATTTAAGTTAGTTTTTTCATTTCAATTGTTTCTTTTGAAGGCAAACATGCCAAAACAGTGAATGATCCATCTGATCCCTTAATACAAAATATAGTGGCTTATGTTTCTAAAGTAAGAAGCATTGAGAAGGGGTATAATAAATAATTCTTAGAATAATTCAGCAGAATTTTTCCATAAAACCACAGTGGTTTAGCTATATTATTGCAAAACATTTTGTTTGTATTTTGGCCCTCCAGGACCCATGCAAATTATTGAACTGAAAATGTACTGCATAAAATTCATTACCAGAGCTAGGCAAGGACAAAATAAAAGTCTCAGAGACTTTAACATGCTTATGTGCATTGAGATTCCTTAAGAGTGTGCAGTGCTTCCGCACAAGTCTGAACTCTCTCAAGGGGTTGACTCTCTGTGGTAGTATTCTGTGAAACACATTCTGTGAAGAGCTGAGTTATAGTCACAAATGAGACAAAAATTCCCACTAGCACCCCTATTGCCCAATGATCCCCACTAATACCCCTATTGCCCAGTGTTTCCCACTAACACTCCTGATTCCCGTTAACACCACTATTGTCCAACAGTATTTTGGAGGATCTAGCCAATGCAGTAAAACAAGATAAAGAAATGTGGCATAAATTGGAAGGAAGAGACAGTATTGTCATTCTTTGCAAATGATATTAGAAAATCCAAGAAAATCAACTAAAACCTATTAAAACTTATAAAACAGTTCAGAAGAATACAGAAAAACACAAAATCAATAATTTTCACTTATACTAACAGCAATCAGTTGGAAAACATAATAGAAAAAATATTCCACTCATAATAGGAATTTGAAAGGGAGAGAGATCACCCAAAAGAAAAATGGGCAAAGAATATTAATAAGCAATTAACAAGAATATGCAAATAGCCAATTAACATATGAACAGATGTTCAAACTCAATAATAATCAAAAAAATATAAATTAAAACAAGATGCCATTTTCCCCTTATGAGAACTGAAATGATTTAAAACGTGGTAATACCATATCTTGACATGAAATGTGGAGGGAAAAGATATTCATATGAGTAGTATTACTGAGTCCAGACAGAAAACAAAGATCACATTAAAATACGGTAATTTGAGAGCGTTTAACAAAAGGATTATTAATATGGGTGAGGATAGGGTGGAGAGAACCTATAAAGGACGGTGCAGTCCCCAGGGCTACAAGCAGAGAGACAAAGCTGAGCAGACAGGCTCAATGACCAGGAACTGTGACACTGGGTCAAGGGAGGCAGCCACAGCTCATCAACCCTGCAGACAAAGCCAGGAGAAGCAAACCTCAACTGAACTCTCCTCTTTCCTTCTCATCTCCTGCCAGTATCTCTCATTAATCCAGCACTACCATAAGGCAGAAGCCAAGGAACCTTTACTCCCAGGTCAGCCTCCCAGAGCACAAAACAGGCAGGAGTTGGTACGGATGGAAAGGAGTATGGGGTGCACCTGGAGAAGCAACAGAAGATATCCAGTGTGACAGTGTTGGGGCAAGTATAAATTAGTAAAGCCAAATTGGATGATAATTTGGCAATAAGTGATAAATTTAAGTATTCACATATACCACAATATTTGCACAGTCATTTTACAAAAGGAAAAAGTTTTGGTCAAGGCTTGCACCATCAAGCCATAGGGAATCCAGGGGCAGATCTGCCTTCAGAAATGCCTGGATCTGGGGAGTCAAACGTCATCAGGTTTTTTCTTTCTCCTTCCCAGAGCCTACCAGCACTGCTTCCTCATACTGGCTTCATTCTCCCAGGCCAGCTGTTCCCACAAGTTCAATCCATGGCTTCAGGCAATAGTAAATTTATGTTCTCCAAGATTCGTGGCTAAAGAGAAAAGAGGTTCCCGGGCGCTTCTATTAAAATTATTTCAGGAAATGCTGCTGATCCAGGCATGCCTGGATCACGTGGTCAACCGTGGACAAATAACACAGCAGGCCAGGGCAGCAGGGCATGGGGTTAGACCCTTTCTGACACACATGTCTACCCTGCAGCTACAGAGTGTGAGTATCTGATTACCCCCCACCACAATCACATTTGGGATAGAAAAAGCACAATTCCCCAAGAGAGAAATTTTTTTCTGAGCAGGAAAAGGTAAATAAACATTACATACATGGTAACCTTAGGCAATACCTAACATCTCTGAGCCTCAGTCTCCTTATATATGAAATGAAAGAGATGGTCATATCTATATACTAGGGTTGTTATGGGATATACCCTGTAGGTTAATCTTATTCTTATCTTTATTCTTATTCTTAGTCTTATTATTTTTTTTTTTAACCTCCACCTCCCGGGTTCAAGCGATTTCCTGCCTCAGCCTCCCGAGTAGCTGGGATTACAGGCATGCACCACCACGCCCGACTAATTTAGTATTTTTAGTAGAGATGGGTTTTCTCTTTGTTGATCAGGCTGGTCTCGAACTCCTGACCTCAGGAGATCCGCCCACCTTGGCCTCCCAAAGTGCTGGGATTACAAGCGTGAGCCACCGTGCCTGGCTATCATCTTATTATTCTTATCTTTCTATTTCATATTATTTTTAACATAATATGTATTATTTTAATCATGAATAAGAAAGATGTTTCCATGTGAGAAAAAAGGAGTTAACAACATTAACTGAGGAAGAGTCATCAAGTAAGTTAATCATTTATGATTCAAAATTTGGATTGCCCTTATATTTGCTATTTACAAATTACTTACTATTAACAATTACTGGACTAAGTGTTTTACATACATTATCTAGTTTAATCCTTACAAATATTTCATACACAAATTCCAATTTTACTGACAAACCTGAAACTCAGAAAAGTAAACTAATGTACCTGAGAACATAAAGCCAACAATTAATGGAGCCGCTATGTAACGCCAGGTCTGCCCAAAGCAAGGAGGGATCTGCAAACTA